>NC_135657.1:32108977-32408977 GCF_964188315.1 Podarcis muralis
GATTGATCTGGATGTGATCACACAGGTTCATAAGTAATTACAGAACTAGTACTGTTGAACAAAATGGGACTTAGTTCTTTGTAGACATGTATAGGATTGCACTGCCAGCCAATTTTCTGCTGCCAAAGTCGAATTCTTGATGCATTTGCTAGGAAAATAGTTGTCCATATTAATGGTCCGTATTCTCCTAAATCCCTGCAGCTCAGTGAACGTGCCCGGGAGCGAAAGGTGCCAGTTACTCGAATTGGGAGACTCGCTAATTTTGGAGGTGAGTCTTTCTGAATTGTGGTGAATAAGACTGTGAATGTTGATGCTTCTGTATTCATCAGGAAGCTGGTACTTGAATAGAGAGACATGATGTATTTTAAAGGAAATTGACAGGGATGCAGCAGGATAGAAACTTAAAACGATACAAAGAGATAGGAGTGTGTCCAAGATGAGACTAGAGCTCTTGAATAGAGGCTTTAAATATGAATAAAAGTGTGTTAAGTACTTCAGGCATATGCACAGCCCATCTTCCCAGCCCATCAGCCAAGGTGGCTACCAGCAGTTGAAAACCCTCAATAATGCATTTTTAAAAATCCAAGTAGTCTCCCCCCACAAAAACTCCCACTTCTTTCTTTGTATACAAACCTTTAAACAGTGTTATCCTGTGCATATCTGCCTGGAAGTAAGCCCTGTTGAGTTTAATGGGACTTCACTCCAAGGTAAGTGTGCGTAGCTTCCTTCAGTAGCAAGTTTATGCACATGGTCTTTGTTTTGCAAAAATGACTCGAAAGGCGTCAGAGATGGCATAAAATGATTCAAGAAACAAGTGGCTTTCAAATTGCAGCATCTCTGTGGCACTGTGTTTTGGCTGTTGACTCCTAGCCCAGTCAGTATTACTCCAAATACTTGGGGCACACATTTTGTTTACAGAGAGATACAGTGGTGCCTCGCAAGACGAAAAGAATCCATTCCGCGATTCTCTTCGTCTAGCGGTTTTTTCGTCTTGCGAAGCAAGCCCATTAGCGGCTAAGCGGATTAGTGCTATTAGCGATTTAGCGGCTTAGCGGCTATTAAAGGCTTAGCGGCTAAGCTGTTAAAAGGCTATTAACGGCTTAGCGGCTTTGAAAAAGGGGGAAAAAGCGGGGGGGGGGGGAATGGCAAGACTTGCAAGACGTTTTTGTCTTGCGAAGCAAGCCCATAGGGAAATTCGTCTTGCGAAGCGCCTCCGAAACGGAAAACCGTTTTGTCTAGCGGGTTTTTCGTCTTGCGAGGCATTCGTCTTGCGGGGCACCACTGTACTATTCCTTTTAAGATTTACGTTTAAAAGGGAGGATTCTACCAGGTGTGGGACCCCTGCCCTTCCCCATCACTATAACACAATAGATAGAAAAGTTGAAGCTTGTGATATCCTGGCTCTTTAAAGGTACTTTTCTATATCTAGAACCAGACCAAGAACCCTCTCTGCACCTCTTTGAGCTCCCTGGAATCGCTAGCATCTTGAACCCTGTAGCATGATGAAAGGGTATCAGTTTCCCTTTGGTATGTTTGGTGTAGCGAGTGTGTAGACAGCCAACATGCGTCCCTGCTGTTTTGTGACCTTCCCTATTTATAGCTAGAGTTGGCACCTCTCCTTAGTATTCATTTCTCCAAGATGAGATCTACTTCTATATGCCTTTTGAACGATTCTGTCTATGTAGCAAAGTGTTAAGGAACTTGGCTTCTACAAGGCAAGGCACCTCAGGCCTGTGCAGTATACAATTTTACTTGAAGCAGATTCAAAGCTAGGGAACAAAGTAAACATTTCCCTGAGTTAGTACAAGAAATAATGCTATGAATGCTTCCTCCCTCCCTTGTAAATAAGTTTTGTGCTTGCAAACACTTTAATCCACATTGTTTAGATTGGGACCTCCTGAATACTTCCTCTTCCTTGAATATGCTCACTAAAGGGAATGTCTGCTGAGTTATTGTAGATATTTATGGTTCTGCTGTGGAACAATTGCAGATTGTAGCTGAAGGAGTCCTTTGGCACCTTTAAAAGACAGATGTCAGGGGCTGAATCTTATTTTGTCTTCTCTATATCAGCTATGGAAAGAACTCTTCAAGAATTCTCTGAGTTCAAGTGTTTTGTCACCTTTTTTTTTTTTTTTTGCAGGTGAGGAGTAGAAAGCTCTCTTCTGGGGCAGGGGTGGGGAATTAGATCCATCTGGTGGGTTAAACAGATAAATGATGTCAGTTGTATAGCAAGTGGGTGAAGATTGGCCAAAATGGTTTCACAGGCCAAATGGGGAGGCCTGACAGAGATGGGGAACTTTTTTGGCTCTGCACATCAGACTTATTATTGATATCAAGCTGTGTGCCACAAGTGTCTTCATGATCCTGTAGCAACAGCTTTCCCATTAGAATTTCCTCACACTCAAGCTTTAAATAGGAAATATATGCTTCTGTGCTGAGTTGAGAAGGTTTAGCTTTCGGTTAACTAAGTATATGCAGCAGATATTTTGAACCGTTGTCTCCAAAATGTGTCAGGAATGCATAGGAGGGGGATGACCATTGTCTGAAACTTGACAGGCCAGCCTTATGAATTGACTCAAACAATTCAGCAGGGGTGGTGGGAGTGCTGTAATCTGCTTCTAGCTTGGTGTGGGAACACAAAAGTCACTCTCTGTACTTAAACGAGCTTGGTATCTTAGTCAGTTTCCTTTCTACTGTGAACAGCTGTTTGCTGAGGCTGTCTTTAAAAGAAGCTTCTCCCAAAATAATTTTTCTCAGTGTTGAACTGGGCTGATTAAAAGTAGTGCCGAGCTATGGTTTAGCAGTATATGAAAGAGGCTTTAAGGAGTCTCTGGCTCAGTGGCTTCCACCTCCTCTGCCCTCATGTACAGTGCTTCCCTCCCTTCCTTGTATGAGGCAAACCATAGTTTTCTGTTTTGCATAAACCAGCAAACTCTGGCTTGCACTTGTCTTAGAGTCCAGCATTTCAAAACTATAGTTTATTGACTTAGACAAAACAGAAGACCATGGGTTGCCTGCAGCCAAGGAAGGAAGGAGTAATTGTATACTACAGAAGGGGTGGAAGAAGTGTATAAGCCCAAGAGTTCTCCCTTAAAATACCAGTTTTTACAGCAGACAAAGCTTTGCAGCTTTGTTTTGGCATCCTAGTCCTAAACAGGCTGATACATAAGTAAGTCGTATTAAGATCAGTGCTATTTGTCAGGCTCTGTGTGCATAGGTTATTCACTGAGCACAGAATGTGATCCTGGATGTAGGATTCACCAAACCTTCCTGAAAATATAACTTCTCTTAAAAGTTCATATGGCCCTCCTTTCTCTGTTTCTGGTTTACTGGTCTCAGTAAAAACAAAAACTCTCCTCATCTGCTATTTAAATATAGCTGCAGTGCTTTATATATATATATATATATATATATAAAAGAGTTAAGATCAACTTGGTTTTGGAGAAGTGAAAGCAATTAAAAAAAAGTAATGTAAAGTCAGAAATTGCAGAGCACTGAGATCTCTTTTAAAAATCAGATTCAGGCCCACAGTAATTGCAGTTGCACTCACTCTCTGAAGGTGTAATGAGGTCCTTGAAGAGTGTGGTGAACAGAGTAGTTCTTGACTTAGAAGTCTGGATCCTGATGATGCTGGCTGGTGCTTCTGCTTGGTGCTGGGTGTCTGGAGTTAATTCTGTTTTATTTAACATTTGCCACTGAATGTGTGGCGTCGTAAGCTGCCCTGTGACCTGATCTGGAGGAAGGGTGGGCTACAGAAAGCCTGGAAATCAGTGTAATGTGAACATAGCCTCAAGAGTCCTTGCGCAGGCATCATGTTCCCTCGTCACGTAACCATTCTCCCATGCAAACTTTCCTCGTCTTCACTTTTCAACGTTGGTTGGGATGTAGTGTGCCTTCTGCATCAAGGTTGATGTAACTATGTAACTTTAACCAGGGTTCTCAAACACTGGCTTAGCCCAATGGTCAAGGATGATGGGCTTTGTAGTCCAACAACATCCCGAGCCTGAAGATCACTGCAAGCTGGCATGGTCTTAAGCGGCTTAGAGCTTTGATGGCTAGAACCAGCACTTTAAATTGAGCCTGGACACAAATAGGAAGCTAATGACATTGATGTGGGAGAGCCCCACTGCATGAATTTGTTCACCTGCACCACCCTGCATGCCTAGTATGGACTCCAGCCTTTGTTCAGTCGGGTTTCCCTTGAGTCTTGTTTCCTTCTGGCTGCTTTTGCTAAAATGCATGTCACATTGGGGCAGATGCATGCAAACCTGCATGCTGTGCAACGTTTAGTTTTACTCGATACATAATCTGGCCTATATCAGTGCATTTTGAATTATGGGTATTGAATTGATTTAATTATTAGCGCAGCAGGTAAGCAGCACTGGTTGTTGGGTGGACTTTGCATGTGCCTGCCTCCACAGCTGGCCACAGAGTTCAGAAGCATAGGAGCTCCTCCTCTTCAACTGTTAGAAGCCTGTGAACAGGGGAGGGCTTGTTTGTTCTTCTGAAGGGAAGCTATGTGTGTGGGGTGGGTGTGTTTATGCCTGCCAAGACTCTGTGGCGACTCTGTAACAACAGGATTTTATTACAGTGTGAACAAGGTTATTGGTTGCATAGTTATCACTTGATTTTTCTGCTAATCATAGGCTTGTTTGCCAAACCCTACAAGGGCGTGCCTATCTTTCCAAACCAGCCTTCTGTTGTATTGCATTTCATATTTGCCCTTCACACTCCCTTGGTACTAATCTTCATGCATTGGTTGGACGGCAAATGAAAAATACATGGGCTGCTTTCAGTTTTAAGTTGGGAGGGACCACAAGGGTCATGTAGTCCAACCCCATGCAATGCAGGAATTGGACTAGATGACCCTTTCGGTCCCTTCCAACTCTACAATTCTGTGAGTCTAAGAAGCATTTTTTTTTTTTACAAAAACAAAAAACTGTTGCTGTTGCATTTCCAGATTAGGCTTTTACTTTATGCACTGATTTTGCATAGCATTCCCCGTATTATCTTCCGATCAGTTGTGATGCATTTGGCATTGCAGGGGGTTGGGCTAGATGACCCACAGGGTCCCTTCAAACTCTACAATTCTATGATTCTACAGTGAAGAAGTTGGTGAGGGGGCTTTAACATATGGTTACCAGATTTTTCTCAATGAATCCGGGGACACTTTTTAATTTTATTTATTTATTTATTTATTTATTTATTTAAGCTGCGTAGCAACAGGTAGTCAGTAGTGGGGATGGTGAGGCAAAAGACCCTGGCACACATGTATTTTGTATAAAGGTGCAAAGCCCTTCTTTCGCACCCTGTGAAACATAAATGCGCAGAGTAACAGGCTGGCTCCTGGCTGCTGAGGCTGCAGCTGCCATGTTTCCTGGGGACAGATTTGCAAATCTGGGGACTGTCCCCGGGAACCCTACTTCAACACAGGGTGGCCAAGTAGCCAAGCTGGGTTTGTGCTGGTGTAAATCAGCAGGTGGGAATCCTGCTGTTTGACCTGTTGTCGTGGTCCAACTGCACCACCCAAAAGAAAGGTTCCTATAATGGCATATAATTCCTTAAAAACAGGAACCCCCCCCCCCAAGAAGTAGATTGAGAATCGTGAATTGGAGCATGTGGTGCAAGAATTCAATTCTTATTTAGGTCACTGTCAGATGTACAAAAAACTCTGCAGGCTTGAAAATACCCCTACAATGTTCTACTGCTGTTTCAAAGAGCAGCACCACCAACCTGGCTTTACAATGCAGTCTGTTTGCAAACACTAAGGCGAATGCCTCCCTTGAAGGAGAATGGCCTTATCAAAATAAATTGATAATGTAAACAGTTCTAAAACAGTGAAGCAAGATATGCCTCCTGATTAATATTTAAAAAGCCAACCATTTGGAGTTGTTTATGACATGGGCCTATCTTCGGCTGCTGTGGTTCTGGGGAGGGAGGTGAGTTTATGTGATAATTAAGGTGGAGCTGTGCAGTTCAAGGGAAAGTACATATTGTACACGTCTAAACATTATCCAGTGGGGAAGAAGAGGTGTTGAAGCTGGATAAGTCAAATCAAAGCGCATGTAAATGTCAAGTTCTTGGCTCATTTAAACTGCTGGCATAACAATAGGTTGTTTTGCATTATAGTTATATAATTACTTTCTTATTTAATAAAATATATCCCACTCTTCTACCAAAAGTTCCCAGTGTGGCATATAGCATAAGTTCTAATTAATAAAAAAGCAGGTACAGCCAGTTCTAAAAGCCGTAACAGAGTACCCAAAGCAAGAAGCACAAAGAGTAAAAGATGCTAGATATTGAAATCTGCAACAATAAAAAGGCTGTTGAAATAAACACGTCTTTCAATTGGGAGGGCATGCAACAATCATGGCACTGCCACAGAGATGGCCCCATATCTCATGCTCACTTGCTTAATTTTTTTTGACATGACTCCAAGAACAAAGGCTTCTGGCATTGATCTTCATTTCATGATTGACCTGTATGGGAGCAACTCATCCTTAAGCCAGCATTCTTCAGTCTTGGGTCCATTGATCAGTGGTTTTCACCCAGTGTGCCGTGGCCCCCTGGGGTGCCTTGAATGATGGTCAGGGGTGCCACGGGCAACCCTCTTTCCTTCCCTCCCTCCTCTGATGCCCTCTTGCATCTCTGCATCCAAAAGGCTTGCATGGCTGTTCGTTGCAGCAGCCCTGGCTATAAGCTCCCCAGACAAATGGTGCCTCTGGAACTGGCCAGGGGGTGCTGGTTGCCAGAAGCTGGAGCAGCCTCGGAGTAAGCATGCAAGCAAGCAGGCCAGGGAGCCCAGCTAGCCAGCCAGCCAGTCCGCCAGCCCTTGCTGTTGGGAATGGACAGTGTGACCAGGTACCTGTCTTTGGGGTGGGGGCGGGGGGCAGCTCAGAGACCAGGGGCGGCAGCAGTGGCTGCCTGGAGGACTCCCAAGGAGAGGGGAGAGGAAAGGAGGCTGAGGAAACACTCCACAAGGGAGGGTGTTTGCAAAAAGGGTGAGAGGCTGCCAGGCAAAGGGTGACATAAATGGGCTCCTGAGCCCCACAGGGGTGCTGCAGAAAGAACGTAGTTGGTCAAGGGAGCCGTGGACTCAAAAAGGTTGAAAACCTCTGCCCTAGATGATGATGGACTACAGCCGCCATTGTCCTGAGACATCTTAGCCAATGGTCAAGGAAGATGGGACTTGTAGTCCAACAACACCTCAAGCCTGAAGATCACTGCCAGCTAACATGGTCTTAAGCTGTTAGGGCTTTGAAGGAAACTTATGACATGGATGTGAGAGAGCACCACTGAGTAAATGCAACACAGGTAGAGAAGTAAGATTTATCCCTCTGCATCGCCCTGCAGGCCTAGTAAGGGCTCCAGTCTTTGTTCAGCTAGTCAGATTTGCCTTGAGTCTTCTACCAACTCCTTCATAAAATTCTGGCCTTTTCTTTCCTCCCATGGGGTGTGTGGATATACACATATATGTTAGTGGTAGCTCCTTGCTGATGTACTTGCAGATGAAGAGGTGGTTAGAAGATCTGCCAACCTAGTTATGGAGATATGAATCCTGTAGCTTTGGGTTATTATGTCACTCTGAACTGCTACTCAAGTGAGGATTGCTGAAATATCTCCTAATTTCATTCGACACATCCGCACTCAAGGCAAGAATATAGAGATTCTCTTCAGATTTCACCTCTGCAGATTCCAAAATCTCATTCTCTAAGCAATTACGAGCTAGGTTGGGTATGGAACAAACAGTTGGTATTTCATAGTTGTTGATGCTGAACAGAGCTTAGCTGGGTGTTCCCTGTGTTATTTTGTGCAAATATTGCATGCATGTATGTGCGTGTCTGCATGTGTGGCAGAATGGTACTTATCTTCCACAGCCATCATGCGGAGGTGCTATTGCATTAATTGCACTTGCAAATTGAGGTTTTCCATTCCAGTTCCAGCCTGTGCAACTTTCCCTCCCCTGTCCTGCATTTGACTGCTCTAGATTTAATCATCTTGTTATTAAATTATTTTTGGAGAGAACTTATCATGTAAGAACTTGAGTTGCCAGATCCTCCACCTAGATACCATTAAATGCTCCAAGGTATCAACACCAGGGCAAATATGCTGTTGGGGAGGTGGGGAGGTATAAGCTATGTCACTCATTCTCCTCCTCCAGTTGCCCTGGGGTCAAATTTGAGCACTGCTGGCCACAGTAAGGTAAAGGGTAAAACAGATTGTGGAGGAAGGTCGAAGGGACTGATGAAATGTTGAGGATGCCAGATGAAGTGGGGTATCTTTTATTTCAGTTGTGGAAATAACAGTTGCATTAAACAAGCATGTGGGGATATTTAAAGGTCTAGGCACAGCCTCCAGGATAGTTTACTGACCTCCCTAATTTTTGCTGTGTCAGATCAAAGACGCTGTGTGACTAGTACTAAACTTGTCCTCATTGATGGACAACCTGCAGTCTCTACTACTGTCCCTGCTTGCCCCTTTAACTCTTGGTTTCTAAAGCCCTTTTCTCTGAACAGAAGATGTTTCCTTTGGACAGAGGTTTTGCTGCCCTGGGGAAAGTGGGCACAGCATGCCTCTGAAACTGAGCGGAGCGGTGCTGCATTCTTTCCCTTTGTGCTCTGTAGTCAAGTTTAAACCGTATTGAATAAAGAGCTACTTTGCCTCTGCTCATTAAGCCACAAAGATATGTAACCGCATACAGATGGCATTTTATCCCGCTGCCTTTGACTTTCTCTTGTCTCTCTCCCCCCCTTTCCTTTTTGTCCATTAAAGGCTTAGCTGTTGGTCTTGGCATCGGAGCCTTGGCAGAGGTTGCGAAAAAGAGCCTTAGATCCGAAGAGCAGAATGGTGAGTGTTCCTTTGCTTACTGCTAATACAAGCATCCGGTCGTGTCCTTGTCCCCAAACACAATTTGCTCTACAAGCGCACAGAATCACAACTAAAGGAGGGGCAGCACGACACTATAGTCACTAGGGTAGTTACTAATAAAAGTATTACAGTGTTTCTGCATCCAGATTCCGCTCTCCCCCTGAACCTACGCAGCAACTTTCAATTGTTTTCCTCTTTGAATAAATACTTCAAGGAATAGTGGTGATTCAGTGCATTTAAGGAAAGCAAATTCCCTTCCTCTTGCCCCTAAAGCAGGACAGGAGAAAGCTAAACTGTGGAGCAGGGTGAGCTTGTCCACCCCTTCAAAGAGTCCTCCTCTCTACTGACCCTGATCAACACAGAAGCCCGCTGTCTATTTGCTCAGGAAAATGAATGACTTCGTGGCTGCCTGTCCTGTTTTGCAGCAATCCTTGAACTTGAAGTTTGCCTTTCTGGTTCTATCCTTTCAGATGATTTAATAATAATAATAATAATAATAATGGTTCCAGTCCTTGTTTTACCATAAATAGATCTCTTGTTTGTCTTGGCATTGGCTAACGACAAGTCACTGAAGTGAAGGTTATATAGAATATATCTGCGATAAGGGGTGAAGTGTTATTGCACAGCAACAGCAATGAAGTCATTTCTGTACTTGCATCTGATCTTGCCCGATGCAAGTTCTCAAACTCAGGAGGGGTCAGCCAGGGCTTCGGAGAGAGAGCTGGACTTCGTCCTGCCCAAGGTGCTCATACCGCTTAAAAGCAAAATGGATGCACTTGGATTAGTTTGGGAAGAGGAGGACTGTGCCAAATTTACATCTTGCTGTCTGCTGCAATCTGCTCTGATTGTATATTTTATCTTTATGAATGCTGTTTTTATTGTGTTATGCGGGCTGGTCTTTGACCGTAATAAATTATCTATCTATCTACGTCTTGCTGCCAGAAGCCAGACCTTCCACTTTTCCTTTTTGTTGTTGTTGTTAAGTAAAGTGTTTCCCACCTTATTTCCCCACTCTTCAAAATATTATAAGAGAAAGCTGCCCAACACTGGTCAATGGTCAAGGTGTAACTCTGACAAATCTGATTCACGGGATGCCTGGTTATGGCTGGTATTTAATCAGGGATGTGTATATTTGGCTTCTCTTTCTTCCCCACCGGTTTGCTACATGTTAAAAATGTGCATCTGGAAAAGTAACCTGAGAGTAGTGGCCTTTAGTGCCATACCTAACTGTGACTCCACCAAGGGTCCATTTTCCCTCTGTAACAGGGCTATATTACTGAAAGATCTCTGGTTGGCAGTGGAATTGGCCATGAAGCCAGCCTCGTGCTCAATAACATTGCAAGGGGCTGGCTTTCCGCTGAGCATCTGACCCATTGACATATGTGAACACCGATCCTTCCTTATGTGTGCCCACCCCCAGCATAGGGAGGGGTGACCCTCAGCCTGATTTTATGCGGCCCTTCACCTAATTGCAAAAGCTCTTGGCAATATGCCCTTCTGCTTGGCAGATGGCAGAGAGAGAGAGAGAGAGAGGACTGTGGCTGCCCATTGCCAGTTTCAGCCCTGATAACTGAATGTTACGCCTGTAAGAACAGGATGCTGGACTATCTGGGCCATTGACCTGATGTAGCAGGCTATTCTTGTGCTTCTTACATTACCTGACAGCTACACATGACTTGCTGTCTTCTCTGGTAGGCTCTCCAAGGTCTCAAGCAGAGATTTCTCTGTCTTAGCATTGGAGTCCTTATAACTGGGGTTGAACATGAAAGTTTTAGGAAGGGGCATGGAAGTAGTGGAGCATCTGCTTTGCATGCAATCCCTGGCATCTCCAGGAGAGTCACTCCTGGCCAGCGTAGACAATACAGAACCAGAGAGAGCAATGGTCATGCAGCTTTCCTGTGTTTGGTATGTGAAGTGTGAGTTCTGTCACTAAACCCTCTTAGCTTAGTCTTGCTCAATCTGCGATAACCTGTCCCTGCATAATGTTCCTCCCGTAATTATAGTAGCACTTTCTTAGAGGTGCATATTATATTTGGAGAAACTGTTAGTTCCTTCCTGAGAGTGCAGATGGAATTTATCTGATCTCTCTTGATGCCCTAAACTTTAGCATCTCAGTTACAATCTTTCCAGTATGTTGGCTCCTGTTTCCTGACAGCAAAGCTTTCACTGTTCCCATCAGACAGGTTCACAAATGTGTGTTACCCCATGCTGCTTGGGTAGTATGTGAAAGTGTCTCAGTGCATATATACTCCCTTGAATGGGACTCCCCGCTGTGCACGGAGCAAAACTGGGGCATGTAGAACAAGAGTTTAAAGTCACCTGTGGCCGACCTTAAATCTCCTGCAGAAACGTCAGAATTTCTTGCAGAAATATCAAGCTGTACAATCACAGAATCTGTGCACAGGTTCAAAATATATATTCGAAAAAGCATGGTGGCAGATCACCCTGAATGGCTCTGAAGGCATTCCCTTGCAACTCTCGTTCCTCTTATTGGAGAGAGCTTGTTCTTAAAGAAAGATTGTGTAACAGTTCTGTTTACATTTTTCTGTTTGCCAGAGGTACCTTGTATAATCGGGCACTCCCCGACCTGCATGCAAGATCAGCCATACTATGAAAGGGTGTAGAACTTGCTGTTGCTGGCAAAAACAGCAAGGTGAGGTGGGAGCAGCTATTTTTATGGGATTTGGTTTAAGGAGACATTGACCTATCAAGGGCGTTTTCTGTTAATTTGCTAGTGTGTTTAAGGAAGAAAAGTAGAAATGTGTGTGTAGTGGTCAAGCTCATGAGACTTTTTTCCTGACCACCTGTAGATTAGCAGTGGAGGAACCTGTAGTCCTCTCAGTTCTGTTGGACTTTGACTCCCATCATCCTCACCCAGCATGGCCTAGTGGTCATAGAAACTGGGAGTCCTACATGGAAGGCCACTGCTTCCCCACATCTCTTGTTATAACTAAAAAAATGATTCTACATTCTACAGAGGGCAGGATTAGTATGGAAAGGATAGATCGCTGGTTTTAAAAGTGAGGTCTGGGTTCTTTCGTCGATTCTGCAGCTCTTCCCTCTTTCCAGGGAGAAGCTAGGAGGAAAGGGGTAAAAAAAGGGTGAGGCAGAGACGTGAAGGATACTGCCTGTTTGGCTGCCTGGAGTAGAAGACCAGAATGGGTGAATTTTAAATCGTGCTGCCTCTCATTCAGAGGATTACAGGGAAATCAGCCTTTAGAATCATTCTGGAAAGAAGATAAACATCAGTTGTTCACAGCTGGTGTGGAAAACAGG
This sequence comes from Podarcis muralis, assembly GCF_964188315.1. Lineage (NCBI taxonomy): Eukaryota > Metazoa > Chordata > Lepidosauria > Squamata > Lacertidae > Podarcis > Podarcis muralis. The sequence continues at coordinate 32,121,122 of NC_135657.1, forward strand.
GGCAGTAAAGTGGGACAGGAGATTTAGGCTCAACACTCAGAAGACAACCTTTGTAATCCTATAACACGGTTTAGGCTGATACAAGGTAGGCTTTGCAAATGCTGTCCCATGGACCTCTTCCAGTAAAGGTTGGAGAAGCATCAGGGAACGTTTTAGATATCTTAGACTGCAATGCTTAACACACCTAGTAGGTGTGGGATTTACACATTTTGGGTAACATTGCATGGAACAACTGTTAAGAATAGGGAGTGGGCACGAAAGGGATGGCTCATTTGGTAGCAGGTGTTCTCCAGCTAGTGAGTGCAAGTTTTGATCTGGCATTTGCTGTGTTCCTGAAGATGTCCTTCCACTTAATAGTAAAATCAATACGGAACTTCAGGAAATGGCAATACCAATCAAAAATAATAGCAGTAAGTTCTGTAGGTTTCCTCTTTGAGTTTACCTCTGCGATTCCAGGTCAAGTTTGTTTTTCTGATGAAGTCAAAAGATGCATCCTGTGGCTGCCTCTTGTCTCCACCTGCCCATCTTGTCATTCATTCCAAAAAGACTTTTCAAATGAAGCATCACGGCTCACTTTTTTGCTGCTGTTCTCTTCCGAAGAGGAGCAACAGTATGATTTTGTCGGTAGAATTTGGCTGTTAAGAACTGCTGCTAAAATTATGGGGTAAAGGCCCCCACCTCACAATACCCAAATAACCCCTTTCAGAGAAGAGTTAAAGTGCCGTGAGCTTATTTTCCAAGGCAGGAGAGACCTTGGACCCACCAGCCAACTTGTCTTTGGCAGTTCCCATTCAAGCTATCCTGGAAAGAAAAAAAAAATAAGGTGTGCAAAAGTTCATGTCCATCGTGCATTCTGGATGAGATTCACTGTGTCTGTCAAGCAAGCCAAGTAAAAATAGCTCTGTTGGTCACTGCTAACCTTCAAAGCTGTACTTACGGCAGCAGAGGAAAAATTAGAGGTGATCCCAGATGGCTGTTGGGAAGGACAGTCCTTCCAGGGACGTGAAATGAAATCCAGTCTCTACATGCCCTCTTCTGTCAGGAGAGGAGAGTTGTGCTTCAAGGTCAGTAAACAGATTTGTTGCAGCAGTACCTGCTCAGAGCCTCCAGTGAGTTTCAGTATTTCAGGAACAAATAAGTTAGGAGTCCATGGCCCAGCAAATAGAAATCCCTGCCCTGTGAAGCCTTCATGTTTTTGCTTCAGACTTCATTAAAAGGGTGGGGTTTCTTGGGATTATACTGTCTCAGGGAGATACTGTTCATGTATGCCACCACAGCAGCAAGAATTATTGTGGCGAGGAAGTGGAAAAACGAAACAATACCGACAATCACAGATTGGCAGATACTCACGTTAGAGTATTTACAACTAGCAAAACTGACAGGAAGCGTTAAAGGAGTATTGAACCAGAAAATATTTGGAGAATGAAGAATATTTAAGGATTATATAAGATCATATTGTACCAACCACACCATATTAGCAGAACTTGAGTGATACTTGTAAACACAACAAATACCGTTTGTGGAGTAGACGGGAACAATATTAAAGAATATAAAACTGTGCGGGGAAAAACGACAGTATAAACAGTACAATGAGCATGATTGGAAGGGTTATTTTGTCAGAAGTCTTTTTTATTTACGTGTTTATTTAAGTATTAATTAGGAAGATTAAGTTTATTTTATGCACGTAAATCTGCTTTTTCTTTCTTTTTTCTGTATTTTCTTTTCTTCTTAATTGTTTTTTCTTTAGTTTTCTTTTTGTAGTATGAGATTGTAAATTCTTTGTATATGTGTGTAATTTAAATTAATAAAGATTATTTAATTAACAAAAAAAAGATGCAGAAGGAGAATTGTTATTGTTGTTATTTATTAAATTTATCTTCCACCCTTCATCCTAGATCTCAGGGTGGTTCACAATATAAAAATACAATATGAATACATAATAAAAATAAAGAAGAAAAACAACCCAATCTCCCCTCCCCTCCCCGCACATTTTTAAAAGAGTGTTGGATGTTAATCAGCTAAAGGCCTGGTTGAAGAGGCCTGGCGCCTAAAGGTGTATAATGAAGGCACCAAGCGAACCTTCCTGGGGAGAGTGTTCCACAAATGGGGAGCCCTGTTCCCGTGTTGTCACCCTCTGGTCCTCTCGTGGAGGAGAGGCACATGAAGAAGGGCCTCAGATAATGATCGCAGGGACCTGATCGGTTTGTATGAGGAGAGGCGGTCCTTCAGGTATTGCAGTCCTGAGCCATTTAAGGCTTTATAGGTCAAAAACAGCACTTTGATTTGGGCCCAAAAACTAATTGGTAGCCTGTGCAATCAGACCAGAATTGGTGTAATATGCTCAAACTGTCTTGCCCTGGCCACCAAATTTTGTACTAGTTTCAAGTTTCCTAACTGTCTTCAGGGGCAGCCCTATGCACAAAGTGTGTGCAAATGTGTTCACTCATTAAGATTTCTTAGTGTCTGTGGCAAGTAGCACCTCCCAGACAAAGGCTTCTCAGCTCGTCTTCTTGGCACCCTAGCTTTGCAGAGGCAGGGAGGTAAAAAGCATGAGAGAACATTTGAACAAAGCGTTTTGAGATGAATTGTAGTCCAAAACCTCTGGATGGCCCCAGGTGGTCTGCTTTTAGCTCCCTTATATTGAGGAATGCTGCACAGTGATTGATACTTCTCTACCACCTGAAAGGCGAACAAAACAAGGTCCTTTGGACCAAGTGGGTACAGTGCCAATAGTAGCAGCCTTACAGCATTTTCCTTTATTTTTTTACCCTGTCCTCAGGCAAAAAGGCTGTTATGGATACCAGTCCATTTATGTCGGAGGCCAATGCAGAGAGAATCGTGAGGACCCTCTGCAAGGTTCGAGGAGCAGCGCTGAAGCTGGGGCAGATGTTGAGCATCCAAGGTAAGAATGAACAGCATGTTGGTCCTCCTTGAATCCTCCCCCTTTGATCTCTCCTCTCTCGGGTGAATTTTTGACTCTCCCAACCATTTTTCCCTTTTGGAAGTTTCCTGACTCTCTTATAGATTTTGTTCAGTTTTGTAGGTATTTCAGAGCACGAATCAGAAGAGGCAGTAATACAGTTTCTGTTTAATAAGCCAGCATAACAGTTCCTTTTTTTTGGAATTTTGTACAGAGGGAAAATGCCCTTTGAAGTAACTGCTCAAGTTTGTATTTTGTAAAATAATCATAGGAGATATTTGCCATAATGTCCTCAGCAGCCTTGGTGCAATATGAAACCAGTTAGTACCCAACAGAGTACCCATGAAAGCTGCAAATGCCCCCCAGCATTCCATGCTAAAATATTGCAAATGCAGACATTGTGGCTTTAAAAACTTGCTAGCTTTCTCCCCCTTGCCTGTTTTGTTTAACACCTGCCATGTGAAGGATTCTGAAGAGCATGAAAGCTTGCTCACTATTTTGTGACATGTTGCTTGCTCCCCTAAAAGGTATTGCTGTATTGTCAATATTTTAATTCCCCTCTCCCAAGGAAAGGTACAGTCCATCTTAAGTGTTAACAACCTCCAACACTGTTGCTAGAAAAAACTGCCACCTTTCTAATTTGTTAACATACCTTTTGCAATTGTAGCATTTCTTTACCTCCAAGGTTTTTGAGTTGTGTTTTTAAGAACGTCTTATTCTCTGCCCTTTATCCCTTTCACCTTCCACCAGGTGAGAACCATCAGTACACATATAAATGCTGTTGCATCAAAAAGCCCGAATCTCACATACTGTTCTTGTTTCTATCTTCCCTGTAATCTTTATTTGTAGTTGCATATTATGAAGTGTATATTGCGTTAAAACTGCTAATAAATCAATGGTATTCATTTTGGGCAAAAGTGATAAAGACCAGTATCCTTTAAAGTAAACTCTTCATCAGATGTATGAAGTGTTAGCCACAAAAGCTTCTACAGTCAAACTTCGGTTCTCAAATGGCTCCATTTTCGAACGTTTCAGCTCCTGAACGCCAAAAACCTGGAAGTAAATGCTCCAGTTTTTTAAACATTTTTTGGAACTCAAATGTCCAACGTGACTTCTGCTTGAGTGCAAGAAGCTCTTGCAACCAATTGGAAGATGCGCCTCAGTTGTTGAACGTTTTGGAAGTCAAACGGTACGGATTATGTTGAACCACCGAGGTTTGACTGTACTTTAAAGTGACACAAAGCTCTAAGTCTGTTGCAGCAAACAACCACCACAAACATGGCTCCCTTCTGGAAACTATTTGGACTCGAAGACTTCTCAAGCATGTGCTCATTATTTTTGGCTGATGTTTAGAATTCTCCCAATTCAGGCCAGCAGCCTGACAAATCCAGATGACAGAAGTGTGTAGCTGAACATTGTGTTGTGACCAAGAGAAAATGGAATAGTGGTATTAGCAGAAGAGAGTGTTTGTGTGTGTGTAGATGATCCAGATGTGATGTGGCTATCACCAAAGTTACTACAATGGTGGGATCTGAAGTAACTACTAGAGCAGGCTGCCAATGTGGCTTCTCTCTCTCTCTCTCTCTCTCTCTCTCTCTCTCTCTCTCTCTCTGTGTGTGTGTGTGTGTGTGTGTGTGTGTGTGTGTGTGTTTCATCCCACTAATAGCATAGCATTGCCAAACCCACTGGAGGCTTTTAAAGAAAGAAATACAACTGAAGGCCAAGGCAATGCTCACAAACCTGGTAGACATTCTGCCCCTCCTTTAAACTTCTCCAACCTTCTCAGAAAGATGCAGTTCTGTATTTCTGAAAAGGACCAGGAAAATGAGCTTTCCCCAACAAGAACCCTTTGCTTCCGTTAAAAACAATAGGTTGATGCAACTTGCAGGCTGCCCTCTGCTTGCAGTTGCTTCACACCGTAAAACTTTACCATGAACCCTTTCTGTGGCCAGTGTCTTGCCCAACCTTAACTGCAAGGGAGGAACGGACTGTCACTGCTTAATTGCAGGGGTGTCTTTTAATGTCTAGTCTAAACCATAAGCCACAAAGAGGAAAATCTGTAGCTCAGCAGCAGAGGACATGCTTTGACTGTGGAGGGTCCCAGGTTCAGTCCCTGGGTTGCATCTGGGAATGTCAGCTTTCAGACAAGTGTTGACAGCATTCATCTAGATGGGCCTAATGGTCTGACTCTGCATATACTTTGCTTCCTGTGTTTTTGACCACGAGCATGCTTTGTTAAAAAATAATCTGGTTGGTTACTTCAGCACCAGTTGGCAAATTGTTCTTTGAAGGCCTAATAAACTTGCCGCATAAATAGCAAGTGAAGGCGGTTCATTGGCATGTTAGCGAGCAAAGCAGATAAGTGTTGGAATAGACATGCAAGTCACAGCTGATGCAAGTGTTTATTCTCTGTTTTTCTGAGGTGGTGAAAGTAGAGCAGCCTGTTGAGAATTGAAATGTTCTCCTGCCAGCTCCAGCCCTTCCTGCTATGTCTCGGAAGGGACGGGGGTAGAATAGATGAGGTTTCAGCACACAACAACCCCATGGAGGATGCCACACTTGTTTTCTTCGCTTGTGGAAGCCTTAGGATGAGGGATATCGCCAGGATCTCATGGGCATTCTTCCATCATGCTCAAATTCAGTACCCCTTCTTGAGCATAGCTCTTTTGAACCTTCTAAGCTGCAAAAATGAGCTTGAAGGTTTGTGGGCAATGCCTGTACGTAGGTCAGGGGATCTGACCCTTTGCCATGTGTGAAGGAATTGAGTGGGTGGGAATGGATCCCTCCTTACTGGCAGGTCCCTGTTTTGTATAAGAGCTCCCTTCAAAAGTAAATAGTGATACGCTGCCACCAAAATGCTGGGGCTGCACTGTAGTATGTCCAGCTGCTTTGAGGGTTTCTTGGTCCTGCTGGCAAGGACCCATTTACTTTCCCAAAGCTTTAGAGGCACACCATTTTGTTTGTGTGTGAGGGGAAAATTTGGAACACAACAGGTCACTTAGCATCCCTGCAGTGTCATACAGGGAGATTCTAATGAGAAAATTTAGAGGTTTGCTTTAAAAACAACAACTAATGAAACAAAATAAAAAAATATATAAATAAGTTTATTTGGGGAAGAGTGAAGGCAATGATTTCTCTCTTGCACACACTCACAAAGAAATTCCCTAAAGATAATTGCCTTTTTGTATATGATGTTCTTTTTGTTTATCTGTTCTTTAAGTATTTTAAACCCAAATTACTAAATAAATTAATTCCCTGAAGTCAATTTAACTTAGCTAGCTGCATGTTGCTTGCTTGAGCAGAACACTGGGTTTCAGAGCATATGCAGAGTTCCTTGCGGGGGGGGGGAGTCTTCAGGTTTCTCATTGGATATTTCAAGGATGACAAAGACTGAGGGTAAAGCATCACATGTTTATAGGAATTTATGAACAATAAAGCTGGCTCCTTTGTGCAAGATAGAATGTTGTCTGACCCTAGCACAAAATCCACTCACATCTATATATATGTCAATGCTCAATCCGAAATGTACTTAAGGCTACTTCTACCTTTTTAATGAGACTGTACTTTCATATCAAAGGAACTAGCTATCATGTTTAACTATGGCTCTGACTGGGCTTGTGTTTTCCTCTTGTCAGATGATGCCTTCATCAACCCTCATCTGCAGAAGATTTTTGAACGTGTCCGTCAGAGTGCAGACTTCATGCCACTGAAGCAAATGATGGTGAGGATTTGGCTGGGCTGTATGACAGGAGGGAGCCTTGGGGATCAAAGTGGATGAACAGAAGTAGACCTGTGTTGAAAGAGAAAGCAGGCACCTTCCTCTATTTACAGGTTCTGGGCCACTGCTGAGCAGGCTGCAAGAACAAAGCATTAAATAACCTTACTGCACCTTCTTTCCTTGCTTACACCATTTTTTAAAAAATCATGGTGGAATTCATTGTTTAGCTCTCTAATTTGTATACATTAGTGGCTGCTTGGATTTTTAATCCTGGCCATTTATATGCCCTTGGTGCTTGTTTGTAGATGTCCGTATGTCATAGCTGGATTTCAAAGTCCCTAGTCTAAGCAACAAGTGGTAGTGTCTACCTGGGAAGGGAAAACTCCAATTTGTGTTTTTTATTCACCGCTAGAAAACTTTGAACAATGACCTTGGTCCCAACTGGCGTGATAAGTTGGAGTTCTTTGAAGAGCGACCTTTCGCTGCAGCTTCGATTGGACAGGTTCACCTGGGGCGCTTGAAGAACGGGAAAGAAGTTGCCATGAAAATCCAGGTGGGCCTAGTGGTCTTCAGTGTTTTCAGAGTTGGCGCCCACCAGTAGCTCTGAATATGCACTTTGAGACCCACTCCTTTGATGTTTTACAATACAGTGGTACCTCGCAAGACGAATGCCTTGCAAGACAGAAAACTCGCAAGATGAAAGGGTTTTTTGTTTTTTGAGCTGCTTCGCAAGACGATTTTCCCTATGGGCTTACTTCACAAGACGGAAACGTCTTGCAAGTTTTCTTAAGACTGTTAATACAGTTCCGACTTGACTTCAAGGAGCAACTCATAGCACACTGTGTGGTAGCCTTTTTTGAGGTTTTTGAAGACTTTGGTGATTTTTGAAGCTTTTCCAAAACTTTTCCGATACCGTGCTTCGCAAGACGAAAAAAATCGCAAGACGACAAAACTCGCGGAACGAATTAATTTCGTCTTGCGAGGCACCACTGTATATTCGTTTCATAGAAGTGTAGAATTGCAGAGTTGAAGGGATCCCGAGGTTCATCTCATCACCTTTGGCCCCTGTGTGAAGCCTATGCGGCTTTAGGGTAGTTCTGTCACTGTGCCCCTGACACTTCTGTCTGAGATCAACAGACATTCTCAGATGGAGGACAGGCTCCTTCAAATCCTGATTCCTGGGTTGTGACAAAGTATATGGTATGAATAGTTCACACGTTATCGTTCCCTTTTTTTGCTGATCAAACTGTGTTTCTGAACCATTTGTACTATAGACTTGCGCAATTTGGGGAATGATGTGCCAGAAGCATTTCCCTTTTCTGGAAATCCTGGTTTTGGCAATTGTCATAATTCTCTCCACTGGGAGTTTTCATGATCCCCATGACAGTAGAAAAGTCCTGTAGATGGGAAGCCTCTGGCTCTTCAGATGTTGGGCTCCAACTCCCATCATGGTCAAGGATGATGGCGTTGTAGTCTAACAACACCTGGAGGGACCACCTGCTCTAGATAGATCTAAGGTTTTGCTTGGTGGCATTTCTTGGTCTGTTGTCTCTCTCCCCAGCCCCCATTTTTAAGCCCAGTGTAGGTTAAAAGTGACGGAAAGTTCCTGTTCTTGCAGCTGTTCATGTCAGTCTGCTACCCAGAGCACAGGTGCTAAGCTGTGAAAATTGGCTCCCTTGGCTCTTTTTTAGAAAGGAGGTGGGGAGGATGGAATTTTAGACTCCACAGGCTATGCTTCGCAGGAGCGTTTGAGAAGTGTGTTGTCAGGTTTGGACAGTCTAAATTACCTTGGAGAGAGGGAACTGTAGCTCATTATGCCTTCCCTTAATTATTTCCCAAACCAGCATGTGTTTCTTATGCAAAGTAAACTGCATTACCATAGAACTCTCTTGATTGTGATAGGACTGTATCTTTTCTGAAGGATTTTTGCAAATGATGGGGAAACAAACCGTCCTAAGTTCAATCCTGGGAAATTTCCCTGTTTGGCAGGCAACTCTCCAGGTTCTCAAGACAGTAAAAAAACCAGGGGGCAGAGCTGCCAGCCTCTAGGCTGGATCAGGATTGTAGAACCTTCTAGGATCATAGAATTGTGGAGTTGGAAAGCATCCTGTGGGTCATCTTGTCCCACCTTGTCTACTCTGCCCCACTCTTTCCCCCTCCTCCCCATCTCAGCTGGCCCTCCTTTCTCCTCAGCAAAAGAGGCCTGCAGAGTAGCAGCAACTAGAGTGGTGTAGCATCCTTCAGAAAGATGCTCTCGCTGCCAGTCCATAGCTGGACCTCCAGGCTTGTCCATGAACCTACCTGCCTGTGACTGTTGTGGCCGGGAGTGGTTTCTGCTTTCCCAGAACACAAAGCAAGAGAACGTCAGTGTGGCTGGGGAACAGGAGTGGGAGGAGGAGGAGGCACGAGAGTGCGTGTGAGTTGCTCCTGATGGAAAGCATGTGTGCCGTTGTGGGTGGGTGGGGAAGAGAATGGATGAATGGGGTGTCTACCTGTGGGTGGATGGGAGGAACGAGGGATGTGGGGCTTGTGCGTGAGAAAGTGGCAAGCAGAGAGAAAAGGGGTGGCCCTACTTACTCTTAGGTAAGCAATACTGCGCTAGTTGGATCAGACACAGGATTAGCCAGGTTCCCGTGACCTCTTTTCATCCTTGCATTTCAGCACTTTTATTTAGGGATTTTGTTTTTGCCATGACTGAAGCCTTGACCCTCTATTTTAGTTCAGGAAAGTGTAGCAGGTGTTTGAACTGGAGGAGGTGCTTAGCATTTCCATTTCTCTCTCTCTCTTGTGCAGTATCCTGGAATAGCCCAGAGCATCAATAGTGATGTCAGCAACCTGATGACTGTCCTGAGCATGAGCAATGTTCTCCCAGAAGGTAACTTTGGGAAGGGGGCTGTTGTTCAATTCTTCTCTGTGTGTCTTCTGAACACTACTCTGTTGTCTGCTGTCAGTGTTAAAACAGTTGGTTGGAAGCTTCACCTGCCGCCTCTTACAAGCAGCGTAGTTGCTAAGATGAGACATGGAATGACGCTGGGGTATTGCCAGGTGCTTAAAAGGCCGAGAGCCACAGGCCCATGACTTGCCTCTGGGCATATGAAGATGGGTTGTGCCCTGGGTTTCACTTTGTAGAGGGCCCAGCTGAGCAAAGTGTAAAAGAAAAAGAGGGTTTTTTTTGAGGGGGATGGAGGAAAGGGCAGGATATCCAGGGCTTGGGGCCCCTGGGCTACCACCTCTGCCCCACATATTCTGGGGGACAACCTCTCACTATTGTGCAACAGGTTATTAGCATGAAATGTGGGGTGAGTTTTTAGCCTATGTTTACCGGATAGAAATCCATTCTGCTTTGCTCATCTGGAAGAAAAGTCCAATCATGTCCAAACCCACACGAGAGCCCAGCATTCTGAACCTGATACGTGGCAATGAAGAGAGACTAGCAAGATTGCTGTGTAACGTAACTCATCCCTCCCTCCCTCCCTCCCTCCCTCCCTCCCTCCCTCCCTGGCTGCCAGATGGGAGCAGAGCTCAGGCAGACAGAACCACTTTGTCCTTTGAACTTCTTTTGCCTGGCTGTGGGAATGCTGGGCAGAGATCCACAACCTTAATTGTAATCCCCCCTTGATAACTCTCATTAATCTTGGCATCAAAGAAGCCGTGGGAGGCTATAAGTCCGCAAATGCTTTGTATCTCCACCTTTTCCATTTATGGAGCATGGGTGGCTGCAGTAGTTGCCAATACATGCCTAAATTGATTTCGTATGTGCGGGGGGATGCTATTCCTGAAGTCCAGGATGCATTAATTTTAGGAGAACCATTCATGCTTTGCAGAGAGGTGCAGTTGCTACAGTTAACTAAGGACAATTGTATATGGCTGAAAGTAACCAGCGAAGCACTATCTTCCAGGCTGAGCTCTTTTCTCTGTTGAGGAACCTTTTTCAGTCCAGGGGCCACATTCCTTTCTGGGCAGCCTCCCGAGGGCCATATGCCCATGGTGGGTGGGGCAAAGAAGAAATGGCAGGTTTTACTTTATGTACACTAGGCTAGTTTCTACATACACTTGTGTGCCCTCTCTGTTCACCATCCAGATAAGCAAGAGGCATTATCAGCGTTCATGGACACATGCCAGCCAGGGCAAAATATCTGAGGTGCAAATAGGGCCAGTGAGGGGCTTGGCCTGGGAGTGTTCCAGGGGTCAGGCAGAGAGAAGTGGAGAGCTGTATTTGGCTCTAAGGTCTGAAGTCCCCCACCCCTGATTCTGTCATTGTTTCTATTTCAATCCTAACCTGCTTCCTTCTCCTGCCGTTTTGCCTCCAGGTCTCTTCCCTGAGCATCTGGTTGAAGTGCTGAGCAGAGAGCTGGCCCTGGAATGCGATTACAAGAGAGAAGCTGCCTGCGCTAAGAAATTCAGGTGTGTTTTATGGGGCTCTGCCCCCGCCAGGTGCTGCAATGAGGGATTCTGGTTTTATCCCAAACACCTGAGCTTGTGCATGCTGTTGGACCAGGGGAAAGAGGCTCAGAGAAGAATCGAGAGTAGCAAGTGGCTGCTTTTGGGCAAAATGACGTCACCTCTGCTGAGCCCAGATATTGCAGAAACTCCAGGCCCCTGCAGGGGTTGGGCAGCTCTTAGCGTTTTGTCTGTTGCCCCTCAGGGAGCTGCTCAAGGACCACCCCTTTTTCTATGTTCCTGCTGTGGTGGAGGAGCTGTGCAGCCCACATGTCCTGACGACGGAGCTGGTGACTGGGTTCCCGCTGGATCAAGCCCAAGAACTCAGCCAGGAGATAAGGAACGAGGTATGGTCGCCTGGCCCCTTTTCAGCTTGGAGGTGGAGGAAGGAGATCGGCAGAGCCAGAGGACACGAGCCTCTTCCTCAGGCCATTTTGCGAGAGAGGTCCTTTGAATGGACAGGTTGGGGCCATGCTATGTATTGTGTGCAGAAATCGATCGCTTGGGAATGGTGGGCACCCTAGAAAATGTTTTGCTACTGATTGTGTCCTGCATACCTCAGTATTGGGGCCACTTGCACTGGGGACCCCAAAGCCCACCGGCTTTGCTAACCTGCAAACCATCTTTCAGACAGACAGTGTGACCTTGTGTGTAGGATGACCAGCTTGGAAAAAGAGATCATCTCACCCTGGAACGAGCGATCAGAAATGCGCCCCCCTCTTGTTGCATAAGCACCCAAATATAGGTTTCTCAGTTCGCCCAATCCTAGCAGCTGAAGCCTGGTAGAAAAGTACTGGGTAAACAAGAGGTCAGACGAGAGGTGAAGCATGGACAAAAGAGCATCTGAGCCAAATATAGTAAGGGGCTAGAAAGTAAACTGGAGGACAAGCAAGTCTGACTACAGCCAGATTGGCAGATGGACTTGGCCTGGTATTCCGACGTGCCCCATAGGAGGCCATTAAACACCCTTAACAGCTGTCAGCAAGTCACTGAGCAGGAGTATAAAGTTTGGTCTCTAGACAACAAAACTCCTGGGTACATGGCTTTGCCACTCTGACGTGTTGCTGCTCTGTCCTTTCTCCTCTCCTGCATTTTTCTGGGCACTGCAAGGTTTCTCATGGCAGATGCTGGACTTTTGGTCTGATCCAGCAGTTCTCTTTCTGTGTCAGCAGAAGCTGGTCTTGGCTGCTGACAAGTGTGCCTGTATGGTGTCCGTGTTTTCAAGCACATGTTGCCACATTTGCACTTTGCCTTCCCATCTGAGGTGCACACTTAAATCCTGACCCTTTGGTTGCTAAACTAAATTTTCACCAAAACAATGGTGCAATTGGTGCTCTCTTCTTCCTCAGCCCTTCTCTCCTGTAAATGGCATTCCTACTCTGGGCCACTAACTTGGCCACAATGCTGGCTCAATAACTCCAGCCTTTCTCGAAGCTAGAGGGCAGATAAGTGACCTGTTCCTGGTCCTTGTAGTTGGGCGAGCAACATAATTTCATCCTCTGACTATATCACATGTTACACAAAAGGGACCACACTTCTTCTCGAGCTTTGTAGTTGTGCATTGTCCAAAGCAGTGACTCTTTGGCATCTCTCTCTCTCTTTCCTCCTGCCTCCCTCCCCAAGGAGATGTGTAATCCACCTAATCCCAGGAGTCTTTGTAGCATCCTCTGCCTGCCAGACAGACATTCATGATAGCTGTGACTTACAGTTTCAGTATATTCTGCATATCTACCTAATCTGATGCAAGTGGGAGCTTTTCTAATTCATTTTCGTCCCTTTGTTGCAATTTTTGCAGATCTGCCACAACATACTCGTTTTGTGCCTGCGAGAGTTGTTTGAGTTCAGATACATGCAGACGGATCCAAACTGGTCCAACTTCTTCTATGACCCAGAATTGCAGAAGGTAAATGGCTCTAGCTGGACTTGGCACTAGCTGCTTATGCAGCATTCGCTTCCTTTTTTTTGCAATGGCTTCTTGGCTAATGTGCTCCTTTAGGTGGAGGTGGTTCGATTAGCTGGGCAAGTGGGTTTGAGGGTAGCGCCTGGAATCTAGAGTTTGCAGATTTTAGGTGGAAAAGGGAGCGTATTTCACGGAAACAATACAGCAAGAATGTAATGGGAGGGATAGTAAGACTCTGCTGGCAATCAAATAGAATTCCACTGATGATGTCTTTGAAGGAAAAGGTAAGAAATTCTCACCTGCCAGATGCCTAGAGCAGGAATGGGGGAAGCTGTTTTCCTTTTGAAGGGCCGTTGACCCACTGGAAAAACCAGCATTGCAGGACTGTATAGCTCAGGCATAGGCAAACTTGGCCCTCCAGATGTTTTGGGACTACAACTCCCATCATCCCTAGCTAACAGGACCAGTGGTCTGGGGTGATGGGAATTGTAGTCTCAAAACATCTGGAGGGCTGAGTTTGCCTATGCCTGGTATAGCTCTTCCTCTGTGCCACCCCACCTACCTCTCTCACATATCAGAGAGCAGGACTTGGGCTCCCAGGGTCTAGAGGGCCAGAAATTAAGCAGAGCATCGCAGGTTCCCCACCCCCCAAGTGCTAGAGAGATTTTCCTTCTTTAAGAGCACTGGAGCAATGGCTATTAAACTTTCAACATCCAGAAGACCCTTTCCATACCAACTTGTTCTGCTAAGGAAATGCAGTGTGTGCATTGCAGGGGATTCTGCATCTTAATCTAGGCCCCGTCCATGTGTGCTTGAGCATAAACCCCGTGCCTTCCTATAGCTGGGCATTGCAGCCACTGTTTTGAAATTTGCTGTGGGGACCCTCTTTCCATGGTGGGTACTTGGTCCATCCTCATGTTCGTGCTATGTGACCCTTCCAGCCAGGTGGGCCTGTCCGATTGTCCTTGTTTCCTTAGCTGTGTTAGAACTGGGGACAAAGTGCTGAAATTCTCCCAATGAAAGGAGGGTTCTTGCCAGCCATGCAGTTTTTGTATATAAAAGCGCATGTACTAAAGCAACCTGTGAAGTGTTGCTGTTTTAGGTTTTCGCCCTATTCCAATAAGAAGTGGGGAAAGAAAGTGGCTTTACAAAGAACTCCAGCTCCTTGTAGCACTTAAAATTGTTCTGACAAACATCCGGATGCTCTCGGTGTAATAGTTTCTGTTCTGGTGTAAAAAAAAACCACATTTGTACATCTCATCCAGGTGGCGCTTCTGGATTTTGGAGCAACCCGGGGTTTTGATGAGGAATTCACAGACCTCTACATAGAGGTGAGGACTCCTAAAACCTTTTGTGATGGGGTCTTTGTTGTTTTGTGTGCTTGAGAAGCATGTTTGACTTGTAAGTCGCTGGATTGAAAGAAAGCTAGAGGTTTAACTAGCTTTTTAGTTCTCCTTATCTCAGGCAGCCCAACTTTTATTTGTTGCATTCTAAAATTGGAGAACTTGGACTGCTGTCATAATTCACTTTTTCCTAATGTGGATTTTTAAAAACGTGCAAAGGGAGTTGATGGTGTGAGGGAAAGTGCTTGTAAAGCTTAAGACGTGTTGCTGTTTGTTTTTATTTAAATGACCCGAGTACATATTTTATTGTTCTTGTGGACAGACTCAAAATTGCTTTTTAGCAAACTGCCATAGGGAAAATATTGGTCCTTTCCCAGTGAAATAGGTATTGTTGCTCAGGACCCAGAGATTTTCTCTTAAGTGGGACTTGTGCAGTGAAAACTGCAATATTTTCCTAGTAGTACAAAAACAAAAGAAAAGTATTCTCCCCCTCTCTGGCAGTATCTGCTCAAGGCAAACATCTGGACTCTTGAAAAGGGTTCCATGCTGCCAGCAAAGAGTAGAGCCCCCTTTTGCCTGCTGATTTTTCATGGGTTGGATTGTGTCCTGTGTTTCAATTGTAGCTAGCCATGTTAAATTAGGGCATCCATTCTCAGTATACCAACACTACTTCTTGTTTCACTGGTAACACAGGAGGGAAAATGACCATTACTAACTCTTAATTTAAGCACAACCACAAGGACTCCCAATTGGGCATTTAGCTTTGCAATGTGGAATGTTTTCCATTAACTCTGTTCTGTCTGGTTTTCCCTTCGCTTAAAGCAGTTCACAAACCAGTAACTTCTTCATTGACCACTAATAATGAACTGTATGTCACAGACATTACTTCTACAAATTCATTATCCTATTTTTATACAAATAACATGTGAAGTCTTGGTCTATTCATTTGTATCATTTATTATTCCTATGATCCTTGTTTATAAAACCCAATAAAAAGTTACATTAAAAAAGGGCATGCATTCCTTTCATCCTAGTATCACATTTCCGGTCTCAAGTGAAGACAGCTGAAGTTTGTGATCTTTCAAAACTGCTCATGCTTCTTAAAGGCTTGGCCGAATTCTTTTTTGTGGGATAAAAACATGTAGCCTTCCTAGTATTGACCTTGTTTCTGAGTAAAGGATTTTCCTTGCTATTGAAGTGCTTAATAGGATTGGCTCCCACCTACACCTTCTGGCTTTTGATTTTTTCTTCTTCTTCCAATACAGTTAATCAAAGCAGCTGCTGACATGGACAGAGAGAAGGTGCTGAAGAAATCAATAGAAATGAAATTCCTAACTGGCTATGAAAACAAGGTACATAGTAGCACCAAACAATCAATGCTTTGTTTAGCTACCGGTGCGACGTCAGTCTCCTTTAGAAACTTCAGCTAAATAATTACTCCCCTTTTGAAGCTACATATTTATTGTATCTATAGAACTTAAGTGTCTCTTGCCAATGCCACCATGGGGGTCAACATTAGCTGCAGCTCTTAAGTGGCATATCTCACCACTCCTTTCAAATCCAGCTTAATTTGTCATGCAGGATACTCACTCATTCTTCTAATATCTGGGTGTGTGGTCAGGGCAGCTGTCTTGAGCCTGTAATGGTGAATGTCTTAAGTTCCCCGCCATGTCTCTGTGAGTGTTTAGCTTGAGATACTGGAGGTTTGGAGGCTTGTTTGCAGCAAAGTGTGGGTAGTTGGCAAGGATGCTATAAAACACACTTCCCGGGTGTCTCGTGTCCCAGGTTCAATCCCTAGCATCTCTCGGTAGGGCTGGGAATGACCCCTATCCGAAATGTCAGCAGGGGCGCCGACTTATAAAAAATATTGGGGGGGCCCATACCGACTTATAAAAAATATTGGGGGGGCCCAAGACCTCCAAACCGCTGCTGCTGGGGGAACGAAAGGGGTGAGCCCCGGGCTGCCCCGACCTTAAGTGAACCTGTGAGGGCCCGCCCTTTGTGGCAGCCGATTGGCTGCCGCCGTGGGCGGTGAATATTAATGAGCTAGGGGGAATCCCCGCTTCTCGCGGGGCTGACGCCAGCCCCGCGAGATTGTTGATGGGTCGAGAGCCCGCAACCCCACCCCCTCTCTAGATCGGGAGTGGCTTTGTTTTAACTCATTACTGAATGTATTTTAAAAGGTAACTATCGTCAAACAAGGAAAATAAAAAATACCAACATAATTTTGTGATTTTACAAAGCATAATATAACTAATAATTTTCTTAAATTATTGGGGGGGCAGAGCCCCCCCAACCGAATTTTTGAGGGGGCTCGGGCCCCCTCAGGCCCCATGGAGTCGGCGCCTATGAATGTCAGAGAGCCACTGCCAGTCATTGTAGACCATACTGAGATAGATGGACCAGTGTTCTGATTCAGGGTGAGGCAGTTTCCTATTATTTCTAAGTAGGCTCCAAAGCGTTGCCATTCAAGTTTTATTCTGGTGGATTGCAGAGTTATGGGATTGGGGAGTTGTGGGGTGTTGGAGCTGTCATGGTCGCATAGAAGGAGCTGGAAATATTCTAATTTGGGTGTCCATTGTTGGGGCAGTGGAGAAGTTCCTTTGGATTTTGAGTAGGATTATCCTAAGATTTTTAGCATTTTAAATATGCTGGTAGGAAGTAACAGAATATCCACTGTGCTGGCCTCGCAATACTCTTTGTTGCCAGCAATAATTTTATTTGAATTTAGCTTGACTTTTTTTATATATGATGCACTGTAATATTGTAGAATTGTGGCCTGGTGAAAACCTGAGATGGGTGCAGTCCTTCATTTTTCTCCCTGTGGAGAAAGACTCCTGTTCAGAGAGTCCCCATTTGAATTAACAATGGAAGTGAGAGGTAGTTTATTAAGGGTCAGCAGCTTGGAGGAACATTCTCCTTGCTATCCTTGATCATATGGAAAGTCTGTGCCCCCACATTAGGCTGTGAAGGAAATAGTCTTTGATCTTGTATCTCCTTCACAGTAGCTGTGTTGGGTTGTGATTAGTGGCGCTTGCTTCTGAATAAGCATGCACAGAATTGGAAGTGTACACTATCTTAAAAAGCAAAGCCCACTGACATCTCCACTACCATGCCAGTCACACCTGGCACCACCTGGCTAAAGTCTGCCTGCCTCTGCTTATGAGCAGACAAATAGAACATTTATCCCTCCAGACTACAATTCCTGCAATACAGTAATTGACTCTCAGTGCTAAGTGGGCTGAGCCTAGTATAGTTATTTGTGAATGTTTATTCCAGAGCTAGAGAGATTAACTATTCCTGCTGTTCATGGAATCATTCCTCATCTTCTTTTTGACCTGTAGAGTTAGGAGTTACATGGTAGCTGCCTTTTTACTTTCTTTTTCCTCAGTAGAACTGTTCAGAACAGCTGATCAAAACCACCCTTCTTTCCATTTTCTTTTTGTTCAGGCTATGGAAGACGCCCACTTGAATGCTGTCCTCATCCTTGGAGAAGCTTTTGCATCCAGTGAACCTTTTGACTTCGGCAACCAAAACACCACTGAGAAGATACATGGCTTAATTCCAGTCATGCTGAAGCACAGGCTAGTCCCACCCCCCGAGGAGACCTACTCTCTTCATCGGAAAATGGGAGGCTCATTCCTCATTTGCTCCAAGCTGAAGGCCCAAATTCCATGCAAGGACATGTTTCAGGAAGCCTACAGAAAATACTGGAGTAGAAAGGCGAAGAAGGAATAGTAGCACAGAACTGTTGAACGTCCCCTTGGGTTTATGGCCAATCACCAAGGTTCTAGCAAACCACAGTGCGGTGTCTTCTCTCTCATACCCCCCAGAACACCAGCAGCCTGGCTCCTGGAAGCAGAATACCCGGTTCTAAGGACAGTGTTGTTCTTTCATTGGACTTTTCTCCTCCACTTTACACTCACCTGATCCCCTGTGTAGCTTCTCTTTTTACAGGAAAATGGTTGTAGCCTAGTGTAGGGATTGTGAGGGGAGGTTAGGCAGCTCTGTATCTCACTGTCCCAGGTATCAGCTCTCTTTTTCAGATTTTAATACTGATAGCTGTGTACCAGTTTGTTTTTTTATTGAAAACAAAACAAAGCAAGGGGTGGTGGAAAGAGAGCCAAAACAAGTTGGCATTGAAATCGTATTGTAGTTCTCCAAATGTCTGTGGTTTCTCCCCCCACCCTTTTTTCATAGGTCCTTTAATTTTTCTTCTTCTAAGGCAGGATACAAATGGTTTCATACTATGAAGTTTAGATTGCCAACACAACTCACAAGAGAATACTATTTTTGTATGATGCTTGCTGGGAATCCATAAAGGTCGGGATCTCCTGATGGTGCAGTGTAAGATGTGTACATAGCCTACTTTATGCCTTCAGTCTCTTAAGTTTTCAAGGAAAGTGAATATTTTCAAGGATCTGATAGAAAGTGGTGCAGTGGCGTATGTAGAATGCCCTACTTTCCAATGTGGCAGCCGTCTGATTCTCTTGCGCTGAATGTATATGCAATGTAGTTAATGGGGTTCTCTCGTTAAATGGAGAATTAGAGAAGCCAAAGCTCTTAACTGTGGCATTTATAGAAACCCAGCAGTGAAGCTGAACTATCTCCACCTTCATGCCTGCATCTTTGTAATGCAACCTTTGATGGGCGTGGGGAGATTGATACTGCTGTGTTATCAGTGGTGTTTCAAGATTTTGTTGGAAAGCATAATATACATTAAAGTAGCTGAACGCACAACTTTAAGCAATTGGAGGCAACTCGGCAAATGTATTTTGGGAGGGTTTTTTTTGTACAACAGTTAGTTGTAGCTGTACAACTTTCAACCGATTTCCAATAAAGAAGTGCTTGTGCAGAAGGTGGCTTGGCTGTGGTTTACTAACCTGGAAGAAGAAGCAAGTGTATGGGTACTTTTTCACTTCTGCTTACTCTGATTCTGTTCCAGTAATAATGCCTCTTAAGTACTTTGTTTCAGAACCACTATATTCTGCTGACAATTTTAGTTTTCACCTTTAAAGCAGGGAAGCAGTATCTGGCTGGGCAGACAATAGTAGTTATCCTATAGCTCAAAAGAGATCTTCCATCTCCACCCAGGTGGAAGTGCAGTGGTGAAGATGATGATTAGAGACAAGTTACAGCAGATTTTATTGGACTGGTAAATTACAGTTGTGCCGTAAGAATTTATAAATCCTTCCTTGTTGGCTTATGCTCAGCCCATGGTATTCAGGGAATGCCTCTGAATGTAACGGTCCAGTTTAGCAGTCATGGCCGCTTATCTTCATTATTTCATTCAAATCTTGGAGAGATGCACTTCGTAAATTATGTGTTGCATGAAGAAGTATGTTGAATCAATTTCTGTGTTTGACCCTGAATTCCAGTTTACATGAGCAAGGGCAAAATTTCCTTGGACCATTCAGATTTTAGGAACTTTAATTCATTTTAACACGGTACGAGGCCTGCCTGGCACCATTTGGCCCTATTCGTTTGAATAACGAGACATTTAGCAAGTCAGGTGTGTGGACAACTATCACCTGTGTTTTGGGGAGGTTATTAACCATCCAAATGCAAACCATTACAAAAGAGTTGTTGTTGTTAAGATTTTATGAATCGGCCCTAATTGTGTGGCACAGCGTTCCATGCAAGTGGTTCATAATACAGCTTCTCTTACCTTTTTGCATGACGAGAGCCCGCTTATTTGACATGCTGCATGTAGGAATGCTAGTTAGATGATGGCTAGAATGCAGGAAGTTTACTTACTTGCCCCAATTGTTCGATTAGTTCCTAGTGCTGCTCTTTGTTTATAAGCTTCACATTTGAGATGCAAGCCCCCTTTAGGTGTTACTTGTGTGATGGACCTGTTTAGAGCCCTGCCTGCCAGAGCTGCACAACTCCTCCCACTGTTGCCATGTTGGTGCATAGCTTGAGGCCAGGAGCCTGCTCTACAGGTGGTGGCACTTTGGGCGATTTATAACCCTCAGCAATTAGGGTTTTCAATTGCACAGAAAGCCTCACAGAGCAGGAGTTAGGTCTCTGCATGCATGACGATGGTGGGAGTTGTGCCCCCTTGGCAGGCAGGGCTTGAGTACCCAACCCCCTTGCATGCATATTGAGGACTGTAGCAAACTTACTTTTTCCTCTGGGCTGCTCTTCGCAGTTGTGCTCTGTTAACTTCATTTAAAAGTTGACTTTGAGAAGAATAACTGAAGTTTGTATCCTTTTAAGCTTCTATATTTAATTACAGTTAAAATGTTGGCTGATCTGGCATGTAAACCATTTGCCGTTTGACATATTCAAACTAGAAAATGCTTTTTACACTTTAAAATGTTTCATTTTTGGAGAATCAAAGTATGTAATTTGGAGGGGGGTGGCAAAGGTGAAATATGAAGAGATGGTTAAAGCACTGATAAAAAGTATAAAAAGCTGACAAGGGGACTTGTTGAGCCAAACACATTGGATACCAGTTGAGAGCCTGATTGAGCAGATGTAAAACAGCAGCTTTGGATAAGCAAAAATCATCACTGAAAGGATACCTATTAAACCCAGTTTACACAAAAGGTCACTTGAAGGATTTCATTCCTGTATTGGAAAGCAGACGGCTTCCTGTGTCTGAGCAGCCCTATCTTTATGTTCACCTAATCCTCTTTGTAGGGAAGTCGGAGGGAGTTCTCACTAAAATGCAAAGAAGTTAAAATCATTTTTTAAAATCCCTGAAGGCTGTAAGCTTTATAACCGCCTCAAAAGCAGGGCAGGAAAAAAACCCCTAAACCTCAAAACCAGTTCCAGTAGGGTTTCCACACTGAGCTATTATAAAAAGTAATTTGCATGGAAAGACTTACTTTCTGATCAAGGCACCTGCCATCTGGGAATTGTTTTTTTCAGGAAGTTGGATTCTATCTTAACCCAGCTAATGTCAAGGGCAAATGAAAAAATAAAGGGTTGTATAAGTGCTATTAGAGGCATTGCCAACCACGCATTAGCTGTGCTGCTGCTGTTTCGTTTGTAAAAAGGAGTTTCCTGGGGAAAACACATTGAAAATCAGCCAAAAAGGAGAGACCACAAAAACTTCAGTGTGTGAAACGACTCCGTGTTGTTAACTTATCTTTGGAACTAGGCAACATTAACAAGGAAGTTTTCTCCGCTGAGGATGGAAGAGAAGGAAGTCTAAAGGAATAACCACACAAAGCTATGTGTGGTTAAATCCACTGATTGCATTCAATCAATGGACTTCACTGTGGAGTTAAGTGTGCCTGATTTTGTGCTGAATAAAATCAGACCCTTCATGTCGTGACTATCACATGAGGACCATTATGTGCGCCACTCACAGACCCTTTTGCACAACCAAGTGCGGGATGTGATGTACCCTTCCCGACCAGTAGCTGTGGCTGTAGGGGTGGAGCATTCTGAAAAGCAAACACTGCAACCTTTCTCTGTGACTCTGGAATCAGAAAAACCACGAAGCTTCTGAACAGGAAATCATGTGGCAGAAGGTTCTTAATGAAAAGCTCATTTTTCTGTTCAAGAGGAGTTCTATCTTGTGCATTTGAAAGCTACTTACCACAACCTGCTTTTTATTTTAATTGATTTCTGCTGCCCTTCCTCTCTAATGGTTGGGGGCCTGGTTTGTAGAATGCGGTCCTCCTAATCGCCTTCAAGGTCTGAGTTTCCCCCAAACCCAGTGTATTCCTTCTGCATCTCCTAGCTTAGGCCTCCCCATAGCTGTATCATTGTTGATGGGTGTGATGGCTCATGGCTTGAAGCAGCTAGATGCAGGGAAAGCAATCCCAAAAGAAACTACCTGCTGAAAGAACAAAACTTTCAATTGCTGAAATTATGTGACTACCCCATCATATCCCCTGTAGCCCCGCTTGCCTCATAAAAGTCTGGTGGGGTAGGAAAAAAGACAAACCATCTGTATTTCTAATAGTTCCCTGTTTTATTGCAATACATCAAAGTAGGTTAATATTAAGTGTTACCAACATAAAATATTGGTGACCTGTCATTTATTACATCATTGACTGATCCACCTTAAATATTTCTGTGCAATAGACTCTACATCATTGTTCTGGAGCAGAGAATCTCTTACAATGTCCTCTACAACATTGAGGGCATAAATCAAAAATAAGAGAAGAGTGAGAAGAGGCAAAAAGCAGAAATCTTTTCCCCACACGCACACTTGTCAGCTTTTATACTCTAAAACAAAACAAAAAAGTGATTACATCTAGGCCATGCAAAACTGTACAATAATATTACAATGAAAAAAAAAAATCCCTAAAAATATATTTTTAAAAAATAAATGATATGAAACCATCATACATAAAAAGGCAGGTATAATTACTGTGAAATACCAACACTGTTTTTGGTTGTGGATTGCTTCCTCATGAGTGAAAAAAATTCTTATGTAGGATGGGAGCATTTATAGAATGAAGAAGACAAGGTGACAAGTCATGTGGAATTACCTTAATGCACAACATGGTCATAGAAGTTGAAAATCTACAGCATATTTGATCTCTGAAGGCCCCTTGTAGACTACTTAGAAGCTCAGAACCCTATTCCAGGAAAAGCCTGATGACTATGATTTTGGAATGAAACAGGCTTGTGCCCTTATTAGCCTCTAGGCACAAAGCCTTATTGCATTGGGCTAAACTTTTGTCATGAGCCTCTCAGTGACATTCACCCTGAGGCATATGCACTTCCTATGGTCTCCAAACAGGGCACCTGTATATGGAACGTAGGTTGGAGAGAGGTAACTTTCACACCTGTGGTGAAACGGTGTAAGGCTAAGAAAATCCCAACAAGCCTGATTTCAGATTCCCAATTTCTTTGTGACTTTGCAGGTGGGAAAAAGAATTTGAGGCCCTGCTTACTGCGCACTGGCTAAAAAAAGACACAGATAATTTTCTCACAGTCGAGACCTTAAAACTGCCACCCCAAATCCAATCACCTACCCAGGTTTGCATCATTTCAGAACAAAAACTTAGTTGTGCTCAGGATACATCCTCTGGTGAACCTCATGCCCCAAATACATTATTGCATTCCATGCTTATCGTGTGAAGACATCCTGCTGCGTTCAAATACCTGAGAGAGTAACACAAATATCAACTGTATTTCCCCCCCTCCCCGCGCAAAACCAAAACTGTTCTAAAAAAAAAAAAATGCAGGTTAGGAACACGAAACAACACACAAATCAACTTTTAAGAAGCCAGCGAATGAGACTGATTCAGCAGTATAAAAATGGATATTATGACAGGAATGTGTTTTGAAAAGAAAAAAGTAATGATATGTATAGGCTGTGTGTGTTTAATATAGAAAAAATAACGGAGCTGTACAATCTGAGGTTCGTTTACAATCAACACCTGATTTATTGAGCCTCAAGAAATGGGCTAAAAGCGTAAAGAGGCAATGACTGAGGTGTCTGAATTAGCCCAGTAAGGGAAATAATAGCCTCAAACTATGTACACAAAGGTGTCATCAGATGAGTCAGGATTCAATTAGAGACTCTGAAAGTGCTTGGAGAAATGTAATCAGGTGTGCCTGGAAACTGAGCAGTGCCTATCAGCAAAGCTTAACTTCACCAGCCAACCATTTCAGAGATATGTTTTCAATTCTGCCGATGCTCAAATGTGTCCATAATGTACTAGGAATGCATCCTAGGTCGGCATGAAAAGAAGAATACTTTTAATTTGTGAAATGGGCCAACGTATAAAATGTAACTCTTGGGATGCTAATTTCTTCTCACTCTAGACAGGTGCCTTCTTGTCTAATTTTCTTTCTCAGATGGAGAACAGCTCAATTGCCACAGGACCTAGCAAGGACTTCTAAGGTAACACCTGAAGTGGATAGGCTTGGGCCTACTGCGGATTTCAAGCCCTGGTAGCCTTAATCAGATAACCTATTTCCCACTAGTTGTATTTCAGAAATAACTAAGTCCAATCTCTTCAGAAGTGTATAGAACGGTGGGTGGGCATGAGTGATAATATCACAGGGTGGAAGAGAAGTAGAACCTTTTAGTAGCCAGTGCTGAAGAAGTAGTCAATGGATTTTAAACGATGCCTGTCCTTGTGCTCTTAGACATGCTAATTTCCTGCTCAGCAAAACTGTCAAAACTGGCCGCTATGAAATGCAATTTGCAAATCTCTTGTTTTTATACCTGTGACAACAAAACACACATCTTCAACTTGGAGATTCTTGACAAGCCAAATTCCACAGACAGGATTAGGACACCATACGCAGTAGAAAAAAAGCTGTGTGTCCCCCCCACCCACCCACAACTGTTCCCCCCAGTATAAAATAGCTAAATGGTAGCTTGGGGTGTGGCAGTCCACTTAATGCAGAAGAAGACACAGAACCAACAACTAGCAGACTCAATACAGCTAGATCGTGAAAGACAACGCTCTGTATCTCAGAGTACTTCTAAATCAGTACCTTGTATGGTGGTAGCTGACATTTTGCAGAGGGAACCTGGGAAACACCATTAGTTGCACTTTTGTTGTTTGGTTGGAATGGTTTGATGAGAGCCATGAAGTGTTACCAAAACCCAGAAGACTAGTATTCTAAATTCAACACACACCACCATCCAAACTCTTATCCGCTTGAGCTTGGTCACGTCATAAAGGTAGTAATGATCCCAAGGATTAGAAAAATCACATTCATCTAGTCTCAAATCGCAAACCGCACTCAACTTGTTCAAGAAGGAAAAGGAGGAGGCAAGTGGACTTTTTCTATCGTTTTGTTCTTGCCCTCCATTTGCAGGTTGCACTGCTTGCTACTGTTTATTTAGGTGGTGATGGACCTCCACTGTCTGCTCTCTCCAGAGAGGAATGCTTTGCCCTGCCAAGTGCTTCTCTGTGGGATCCAACCGTCACAGTATTTCACGGCAATAATAGCACTGAACACACTAGGTCAGGCCCGGTGGGAGAGCAGGGATGACATAATAAACATCTTCGGAATAGGCGTCCTGAGCCACCCGGCGTTCTAGCAAATT
This sequence comes from Podarcis muralis, assembly GCF_964188315.1. Classification (NCBI taxonomy): domain Eukaryota; kingdom Metazoa; phylum Chordata; class Lepidosauria; order Squamata; family Lacertidae; genus Podarcis; species Podarcis muralis. The sequence continues at coordinate 32,146,424 of NC_135657.1, forward strand.
CTGAAGACCAACAGCACGTTATAGCCTTCAGTGAGCTAGAGCAGCAAGTTATATATTTAAAAGATTCTATTTCAAGACCAGCGCTGTTTGAATTTGGCTGATGTAGGCTGATCACTAAAATTTGGAAAGTCAACTTACAAGCTAGTGGTTACTGCTATTAACTGGCCAGATGGGTTTGGAAACCCAGCTCCAACCGTCCCCAAACTAGTTATCTCTTTGTGCTGGCTTTGGCTGCATTTACTTCAGTTTTGCTTGGGGCTGAATACTGATTCTCTGCAAAACTGCCCTTGAGCTCACTTCAGGCTTGTCAACCAGCAGATCATGAGTTTTGCTTGTACAGTGAAGCAGACAGTAGAAGAGGGAGATATAGTTAAAAAGTGAGAATTATGGCTTTAGTTCATCTACTGACAAGAAGGTAATGTTACAGAGAACATTGTGAGGATGGAATCTCCCTCCAGGCTGTTTTTATCCAGTGCCATGTTCTATATCCAGATCACATCCTCAATCCATAGATTATTTAGTATGAAAAAGGGAACAACACAAGTCTTCTTAAATTAAAGGATCTCTTAAATAGGAATCCATCTTTCGCTGCATCACAATGCTTCTTCTTTTATTATATACATATGTACTAACTCTTAATTTTGCGTATTTACTTAAACTCTACTGTAGTAAAATATGCATCATTTCTTTTTAAATCAATAAGGATTTGCTGGCAACAATCAGATTGACATTCAAATAGAGTGGTTGCGGAAAGCGTGCGTTATCTGCCCCTGCAGGGCAAATTTTGCCCCATCACCAGAGATGGGTGGGTGTTGCTGTGCTAACTCTTGAAAAAATACAATGAGATACTGTGTGCCTCAAAGCAAAATCTGCTTCTCTCTTTCAGATTCTGTTTTGGTCAGTCTAACACTACTATGTTTTGTTTGGAACAGTGGCATGGTGTGGAATATACCCATAAAAATGGAAACAGCTGTAACCCTATGAAATAAAATAGATACTAATACAAATATACCAATATCTCTTGTATACCAACCCCTCCCCCACTCTGCCCTCCTCAAGGTTTTCTCTTGCTTGCTGCTACTTTTGAATCGGGGGGAGCTTACGCTGCTTGTGTCAGAGAAGACAAGATATGCTCTCTTCCTCCCCTCCCTCCCCTAGTCTGCTTTTGGAGGGAAGCTGGGGGGCGATGACAGTGAGAGCAAACGGAGAGTCATGGGGACAGTAAGCTGCTGAGATGTAAAATCTGAGTGCTGAAGCAGTTCATGTGTCCCAGCTTGCGTGGTCAGAGCTCTCCAGGGAGAGGCTCTTGGTCTTGTGAGGAGAGATGGGGCTGGGAGGACTGCTCAGGTTGGAGCTGTTAGAAGCTGTCGAATGCCTTGGAGAGTCAGAGTCCTGCAGCCCAAAAAATGCAAGAGAACATATCAGTGAGCGGGAGCAGAAGAGGAAGGCCTGGGTGGGAGTAAGGGGAAAGGGACACCGAGGACAGGAACTGTCTGGAACCAAGTGACTGCCCTGTCCCGACACCCCACGCCTTAGCACACGAGGGAGTGATACCAACTGCTCTAACTTCTCAAGAGGACGCATCTCATATTGCATCCCAAGTACAGTGGCTGGGAGGGAACAAAACACCAGAAGTTATTTTCTTGACGTGCACCACTGAGGGCAGAACTGGCCACTTGGGAGTCCACTTGGGGTTGGTAGGGCATATGGGAGAGAGACCAACAGTAGGTGCAGCCAGACTCCAGTTTTGTCCCCATCCTCCCTTGTGGAGTTGTACAAGGAGGAGGAAGGTTAGTAGGCAGTGCCACCACCTGCACACCTTGTAAGGAAGAAGGCAGGGAAATGTGGGCTAGCTGGGATTGAGATTGGTGGGGCAGCACCCCATCTGCTCAAATGAATTCAGGGCTGTTTGATTCAGGGCTCCATTGATTCAGGGCTGATTCACATTTTGCCTCCATGCAAGCAATGCTCCCAAAGATGCATAAGAACATTTGCACATAGATCATTAGCACAATACCAGACAGACACCTGCCAGATATTAATGCATATGCTGGATGAACTTGGAAAGGTGATTAATATTTTTGTTGCTTCTAATTGGTTTAAATGTTTTCCCCTTCCGTTTGTTTTCTTTCTCTCGTTTCATGACACAGGAGATTTGGCAGCGGTTTTGTACAAAGGATATCACACTCTGTTATTTGTTCTGACATGAACAACTCATATGGATTACTGCAGATTTTTGCAAAACATGCTGCAAAAAATACCTTAATGAAAACATCACTTTCACTGTGCAAACTGCCGCCAATGACAGCGGTGTCTGTCACAATCAAAGCAGCCACTGCTGAGAAGGGGTGGTTGTATTCACAGGAAGCTTGATTCATAGAGAACTCTGCTGTGTGAATGCATCCCTGACTGCATCAACTGGCCTTAAGGATAACAAAGCTGCTTGTGGACTGGGCAGGACAATGCCAGTATTCCTCCTTTGGCAACCAGCCGCCTTTATGGCCAGTTACTTCCTGCCCCTGTCAAATTCTACAAACTAATGTGAACCAACATTCAGTAAAAATTCAGAATATAGATTTCCTTATTGCAAAACTAGTATAATAGAATATGGACAAAAGTCAAATTGATTTTAGTGGGAAAATGAAGCACATGTTAAAATATTTCCAGTGAAATCAGTGAGACTAAAAACTTAATTTTGCCTAGATTCATGTCCTGCTTGGTTACTTATTAGAGGCAGTAGTAATTCTCTTTGATGCACCACTAGCACTTCTTGTGCCAAAGGAAGAAAAATCTACAAGTGCTGCTAACAAGTTTATTATCTAAATCCACAGCATTTCAAGTCATACGGACTCCTGCCTTGGGGATTTCTATTATGTTTTAAATATGAAAATACTTTTTCCTTCAGTAAAACCTGTGGTTATTCTTCCTGGGGTCACTGTCCTGTGCAACACTTCTCTATCCTTTTGTTTGCGCACAGCAGAGTAAAGAACCTGGGCTCTGTGGAGCAGCTTCCCTTGCCTCCCCACCCCTCCCACATTATACCCACCTCTCGCTCATAGTCCCTCGCTGGTGCATCACTGCCTTGGTCCAAACCGCCAGAGGACAAGGAGCCATCCGAAGGGGATGCCATTGGCTGACGCTTTGCTCCATAGCTACCTCCAGAGAATTCCCTCCGCAAAGCACTGCCATTTTGTGCAGATGATCCTAGGAAAATACCCAGGGATTTAGCTACATAACAAATATGAAGGCATTAGAGCTGTACGCTCTAGTAATTGTTTTCCTGAAGGTAATTTTTGTTGAACTGCCTGCTTCCGTTTCCCAGCTGCATCCTCTGTAAATTATTCAACAATTATTCATCGACACCCCAACACACACACACACACACCCAGCACCAATCTGGTTTTACACTGGGCCAAACCACACATTATACTAAATGTGTAATTTGACTTCGCAGTCTCTTGGTTGCTATTGTTTTAGTAGTGTTTTATTTGTATTTCTTAAAATTAATCCCCACCAAGGATCTCAACATAATAGGCATTTTGCATCTTTAAAAAAACATCATTTCTGCAAATAAGAATTTCCTCTCATTTCCTTCCTACGTACTATGTATCAAATAAAAACTATTCTATTTACTTGGGTATTCAGTGGTCTTCAGTTACTTTTATTTTACTGCTACTCTTGTTATTGTGTTCGAATGCCAGTTTTCAATGAGAGTCTTATCGGCTGTGTTCTGCTAGATGTTAATATTGTTTTATAAGGAAAAAAACAGCTGTAAGGTGCCTTGAAGTCTATGGTTGGAAGGCAGGAGTCAAAGTATTTGAAACAAACAATATTCCCAATATTTTTTTTTCTGGTATTGGACATGTGCCAGATCTGTGTTGGTGTGGGGTACCTTACCAACACAAGCAGGGGACCATGCCAGCACCGGAGAGTTTCAAAAGTCACTTGTGACACCATGTTTCTTCCCCCCCCCCCAGTCCAGTCACTTGTATAAATGTGGACGGACTCTGCATTATATGTCCGAGATAAGGTGCAGCAACTTACTTGCCGCCAAACCACTGCTAGCACTCATGGAGCGTCCGGGTTCAGTGCGGGATTTTGTGATTGATGGAATACTGACAGAACCGCTAAACATGGTCCGACTTTCCTGAGGTCGAAGGTTCTGCAAAGAGAAACAGGAAAGAGGCAAAATCATTTACAGTGGAAATACCAAGGTTATCAAACTACAGTCCAAGCAAATGGTCAAACAATGCCTTGGTCTCCAGGTTATCTAGGCGGCAAGCAGGCAAGACTGCAGAGGTTACTTTCTATAAATAAGCACTGTGGATGGAACCACACAGAATGCCGTCAGCAGCAACTGCAAAATGCTAATTTGTATGTGGCAGTAAGTAGCCAAATATGCAAGGTTTTCTCCTAAATTCTGATATTTTCTTAGGCATTTGAAACCTATCACACACCCTAGTGTAATGTCTTCAATGTTAAAAGTCCACATGGACGCAGACAGCTAAGCAATGTAGCCAGAGACTAGATGCTATATAGCACCTGCTCCAACTATTAACTATCAACATGGATTTTTGCATCTCCCAGTTCTCCCGCTCTCTTTACTACATGTCAAGATTCTTTCACTTTCAAGGGCTTTTCTGAAACACATTGGGTAGAAAAAGAATAGGCACTGAATTTATTCCCAGGACCACCCTTTCTGAGGGTTGGAATGATTCAGACATTAACAATCCCTACAAGGTTAGATTACTGCAATATGCTACCTCTGAAGAAGGCTCAGAAACTTCAGCTGATGCAGAATTTGGTGGCCAGATTGCTCACCGGTGCATGATGGTTTGATCATATTACACCATTCCTGGCCCGACTCCGGTGGGTTCTAATTAGCTTCCCAGTTCAAAGTGCCTTAAATGGTTCAGGACTGCAAAACCTCAAGGATTGCTTCTCCCCATATGAACTGACCTGGACCCTGTGATCACCATCTGAAGCTCTTCTTTTGTGTGCTGCCGCCTCAAGAGTTCAGGAGGGTGGCAACACAAGAACGGGCCTTTTCTGCAGTGGTTCCTCTTTTGTGGAATGCTCTCCCTAGGGAGGCTCACCTGGCGCCCGGTTTGTTTCATTTTCTCCCCGTTTTTATTATGTATTTTGTGGTTTTATTCTGTCTTTTTATGCTGTGAACTGCCCTGAGATATTTGGATGAAGGGCGGTATACAAATTTAACAAATAATAATAATAATTTTTACACGGGCCTTAAAGTATACACTTGTTATCTGCTGCTTATTTCAATACCTCCTGATTATTTCAATTATATTGTGTTTTATTATTGCACTGATTGACTTATTGCTTTGTGTACTTGTAAACATATGAACCCTGTGCACAGTGAAGTGACAATACAGTAGTTAAAAACCCAATTTAAAGGTTACTGTGAGTTTCAAGTTACATGATTGCCACTTAGTGAAGCTATTTTTTTGAGAGGCAGGATAAAAATATATTAAATAAATAAAATTAAAATAAGAATAATTTTTCAGGAATTATATTTCATTGCATTTTTGTTTTGTTTTTCAACACATCAGTAATAAGCACATCTAAAATTAGTACTCTGCCTGCATTCAAATTTCAGAAATGCACTCTTGTAATTCATTAAACTCCTTTGGGCTTATTGCTTGGTTGGTCTTTAACAGATAGCCACAGCTTATTTGATTATATTATTATTTATTTGATTATATTCAACTATCCCCTGTACAAAATTGGAATAAATGGCATATTTTAAGGATGTATGAAATAAAAGGTTTTTCTGAGTTTGAGTTGGTGATCTAGCATTCTGTTGTTGTTGCATATAACACATGATTCTACAATGCATGCTTCTACCATTAATCTATTGCTTTTCTGTTTATGCAATGCACCAATTAGCATCTGACTAGCATAAAGAGCTAGGTAATCTTAATTATTGTTTTCTGCTTCTATCATTGAACAGTTTGTTTGCCACCTCTGCACTGTATGTTTATGACCCCACTTCTCAGTTAAAAGATTAAAGGTCAGCTCCTTGCTTCCCCAAGTCACATTAACAATGTGATCAACAACTCTGGGTATCCTCCTGGTAGGAGAAAACAAAGTATGGTTACAGGATGAAGTTGACTGCTAGAAAGCTTTCAAGTGATTCACTAGACACCCAAGCTAGCCAGTAAGCAGTGAATCTGATACAGGCTACAACAATATTCACTCACAGAAGCTGCAACACTGGCTACACAAAACAAATACTAATGGAATGAAAATGAAAATAGGTACTGATCAGGACACATGAAATTCAGCACCCTGATGTCCATCTGTCTGTCTGTGGCTTAGCTACTTCCTAACTGTCTCTCTCATTTTTCCAAAGCTGAGAGCAGAAGAGAGACTGGAAATGCCAATCTTTCATGTCAGAAAACAGGAATCTGACAGTTTAGTCAACAGATAACAAACACACTTATTTGGAAAGCACACTAACTTAAAAGTCCAGTAACAGAATCCCGGACAGGGATATAGAATGAACTGAGAGCTGGTTCAGTTTCTAATGGCTCCTATTGAATTATATGGGCAACATAACAACTTGGGATATTGCAAGGAGGAATGATTTTAGACTTTATTAATATGAACTCTGGAGGATGAGGGGAAGAGTCAATGTGCACTGACATGCAGAGTAAAAGAAGAAGCTTGCAAGCCCATCCCCTTCACTCAGAACGATCGGCATTTATGATGGTGATGATGATGATGACGACAACAACAATTTTTTCCTCATACATTGCCCATCTGACTGGGTTGCCCAAAGCATTCTGTGTGGCTTCCAACAAAAGTACAGAGGGAAATGGGAGTGGGGGGAGAGAAAACCCACCAAGCATTAAAAGTGTCCCAAAAGAGGGCTGCCTCCAAATGTCTATGAAAGGTTATAGAGTTGTTTAACTCTGACATCAGATGGGCAGGTGTTCCACAGGGTGCACGCGACTACCAAGAAGACGCTCTTCTGCCTGGTTCCCTGTAACCTCATTTCTTGCAATGAGGGAATCACCAGAAGGCCCTTGGAACTGGACCTCAGTGTCCGGGCTGAACGATGGGGGTGGAGACGCTCCTTCAGGTATACTGGGCCGAGGCCATTTAGGGCTTTAAAGGTCAGCACCAATATTTTGAATTGTGCTTGGAAACGTACTGGGAGCCAATGTAGATCTTGTCGGATTGGTGTTATATGGTCACGGCGGCCACTCCCAGTCTGGCAGCCACATTCTGGATTAATTGTAGTTTCTGAGTCACCTTCAAAAGTAGCCCCACATAGAGTGCATTGTAGTAGTCCGAGCGGAAAATAAGTAGCATGTGCCACTCTGACAAGACAGTCCGTGGGCAGGTAGGGTCTCAGCTGGCATACTAGATGGAGTTGGTAGACAGCCACCCTGGACACAGAGTTGACTTGCACCTCTATGGACAGCTGTGGGTCCAAAGTGACCCCCAGGCTATGAACCTGGTCCTTTAAGGGCTGAGTTAATATCTATTTGGGGAAGTAGGTCTAATGACCACAATCAATTCTAAAACAAGGTGGAGGCAACTAATACAGCTGCAGGTATATGAGAAAGATACACTCGTTTTATTTAACTAAAAGGCAGGGTCCATCTAATTCTTAGGTGCTCTTTACCTCAAAGCAAATGCCTCATTGCCCTTTTCCTAAACATTTGTATAACTCACTGCTAAGATCAGAGAACAGAGAAAGAGAAGCTTTTCACGTCATGCACAAAAAGAAAACCCATGGTTGCTCAAAATAGCAGTTAGGAAATAGTAGTGAAGCTTAACCCTATAGCATCTCCTTTAAAATACCGATGTTATTTTTTTAACAGACCAAAGAGGTAAACAAATGAATCTTCAGAGCAAATACATCTCAATGGAAAAAATACATTTTTTATTTATAATAACAATTTATATATCCTGCATTTCTGTCAGCAGGACTGAAATGTCATTCTTTTGAAAGGTAGAAAATATAAATTTGATCGCAGCTCACTCATTTAACTTCAGAAAAGAGAAGCAATTTACTTCACAGCCACCAAATGTAAGATGCTTTCTTAGAAAATGTAGCTGGGTCATTCAGTGGGGTCATTCAGTTCAGTAAACAATCTTGTTGGCAGGAGAGTTATACGAAAGGACACAAACGGTAACAAACCTGAAGCTCAGCCACTTGCTCAGCCTTATTGTTCTGTGATTTGAGAGACACCTCCCTTTAGACTAGGATTGTTAGGCCACAAATAAAAAACATTTTTATGAAGTACTTGACCGAGCAAGAGCCTACTTCTACAGACCTAACTAGAAATAAGAAGAGGCACAGCCTCCTGCTCCCTTAAATGGCGCCCCCATTTCTCCAGTCCTGCTTTATCAGGGACTCCCTTCCCTTCCCAAATCCACAAGGCGCAGGAGTTCTCTGTCCTCTCTTTCAATCCCAGCTCAAATCCCATCTCCCAGTTAAGTCCCTCCCTTAGGCTCTTTGCCTTCACCTAACATTTCAAGAAAAAGACTCAGATTTCAAGAAAAAAGAAGATATGTAAGACTGTGTCTGCACATATATATGCCTCCATCTCTCCTTTCTTCCTTCTGCTGCCTCTGCAAAGTTGGAATGTAGACTGCAAACTCTTCAGGGCAGGGCACAGGGTTTCCTTTTTGTTATAGGACCCTGTACATGGACAGTGTGGCAGAAGTCATGTAAATCAGATCAGAATGATGTTTCTATTAAGTGGACAGAATTCTATTACCATACTGAAATGCAGAATTCCAACACTATACACAAGGTTATCTCTAATACATAGGCCTCATTCTATCATTTGGCATGCAGCCAAATTTCCATCCAACTGTTTAAGTCTTGTCTGTTGCAAAGAAAAGCCACAGGTGTGAGCCTTTGGATACAGCAACAAGCTTTCCATAATTATCAGGTAAATCCTATTGAGATGCACCACTGGGCTTCCTTCAAGTCCCCTATGAATCTATTAATCTCAGTGGACAAGGGGACTGTGGGGAGGCATGCGCAATGTACCGAACATGTTTTAGGATGCCAGTCTCCTTACTGCGGGTCCTTTGAACTGGGAAACTCATGTGAAATCCTCTGGTGAATTTTAGTGGGATTGCAAAAGTTGTTTTGAATACTTAGTAATTTTGGGAAAAGGTCAAGGACTTCTACTTTGGTAGTTGCCCAAGTTCACACCCCTCATTTGGGGGTTACAGAGAAATGTAGCTGAAGGGAAGCAAAAGGAAAAAAAGAAAGATCCAGACACAAATGAAGCCAACTGCAAAGCTGAAATCTTGCCAGATATTAGCCAGGCCAAAAAAGAAGGAACACCACACAGTGTTAGTAGCAGGAACACCTGGCTGAACAATTCATACCCTTATATTCATAAAGGCTGGTGTACGAGGGACAGAGCGTAGAGGTGGGGAATATGCACGGTTTATGGAATCACGGGAGAGGAAATTTTCAGCTGAGTTAACAGTCATGTGATAGATGTGCTCGAAGTTGCTTGGAGAAGAGATGAGATGGGAGTGATGATGAGAGGGTGGATAAGGGGAGCTTGGCTATCAAAGACAAGAGAGATACAGAGAGCGAGACAGAGAGAGATAGAGAGACAGAGAAAGAGACAGAGAAAGAGAGATAATGAGGGAGGATATCTGTGATCTTAGGAATACAAATCATGGAGCATATGCTCATTAAAAATGAGGCTTGTAAATCAACAGGCATATTTATCATCTGCATACTGCCTGACCCATTTCCAGAGACTGCTTTTGTACATACACAACCACCACCACCATCATATTTTAGAATCTCTCTCTCCAAAGTACTCATTACTATTTTGAAGAGAGTGAGCAGTGGCATGTGAACTGCAGTCTAGCATATGCCCTTCTCCTGCCTTCAGACATTGACATGTACTACAAACATCACAGTTAATTCTTCCCTCCTGGCTCCCCTTCGATCAAATCCTGTCCCCTCCTTCCCCCTACCACCTGTGCTACTCAGAGTGGAGCTTCACTGGAAACTCACCTGCTCACAGCCTGCTTGAATTAGCAAATGAACAGAAAAAGGCATGATGTGTTACTATGTAGTGACTTCTATGATGGCATCACGCCTTGGGTGGTGCAAGGTAGGTCAGGCTGAAGAGGCTTTACTTTCACAGTCCCATCAGACACACACAAGTGGGCTTAACATACATGGTATACAAAGGACCAGACATTCTCACACAGCCAATTCAATCCCACGAGAATATGTGATGTACATATTCTACTGTACAATGAAAAAAAAAAGTGTGGTATCTAAGATACTCAGAACAGACCCTTTTTAAACCTACAGATTTAAGTTAGTCATGGGTTAGGCCTTGGTCAAGTCAAGGACTTCATGTACCTTTTTTGTTGCAGGCTAGATGACAAAGCAGTTGTATTATTTATCCATTGTTTATGTGGTCTAGTTTTTGAATAACGTTTACTTTTATGAATCTATAGCTTTTTCTCTTTTTCCCTTTCCTTTCATTCCCCTTTGTTAACAAAAAGAAAAAGTGTGAGCATCACAAAAAGTAAGAAAATAAATCCTTTTCTACACAGGTAAACTGAAACCCTGGATAGCTGCTGCCAATCAGTGTACACAATACTGGGCTAGATAGACCAAAGTCTATGTAGATTTTTAAAATGTCATTTATTCAATACATAATTTAATAAAAGTTTATCCTGCAAAATCAGCTCCATCTAGTGGTAAAAAGCTAGATGCTTAAGTGTATGGGGTTTTTCTTTTTCTTAAAAAAAGAACAAGACTGCCTTTAAAACTATCTTAGAAAAATAAACTTTCCCTGAATTCATTCGTAACAAAGAAGCGAATGGAACGTAACCCAGAGACCCAAGATCTGTCACAAAATTAACAGTGAAATGCTATACATGTCTACAGAGAAGCAAGTTTGACTGAACTCAACGTGACTGATGATCATAGGACTAAAACAGTCAGACAAATTAAGAGCAATTTTCATTATCATCTTTTGCAAACATACAATGATCTCACATATCTTGATGCAGCTAATCTTCCTAAGAAGCGCCACTTTCAGTAGGCATCCCCACCACTGGGAAACAACAGCCCTGTTTCCGAATGGTGCACTAGAATATATCCCTCACTCAGTCAGCTGGGGACAGCTATACTAGAATAAAAATATGGCAATATAAAATCCAAGCCTCCCTTCCCTAGCATGGTACTCTTCAGACAAAGGAAAAAATATAGCTGGTGGCAAAATCCTACTCCCATTTTCTTATTAATAAACGAAACAACTGCAAACATTTGATTGCAAGGAAACACAGTATGGGGAGGAGTTACTAATGTTTTTGGCTCTCTCCTCCTTCATGTACCAGTCACCCAAACATCTAGATACTCCGGGGGGCGGGGGGGCGGAGAGAACAACCTTGAATGTACACCCTTGTTTACTAGAGCATTCGCAAGCACATCAGTTTCCCTACATGTACCCTCAAATGCAGATCTTGTTCTAATTTCAGTGATTTCCATATAAGAGGAAAATCCTGTAGGAGATTTTGCTTAAGGACCAGCTGTTAATTTTAATATACTTTACTGAAGAACTCTTGCTTCCTCCTTGCTGCTACCATGGAGCCCAATTATTCAATTAAAACTGCATATACACAAACAGGAAGACCACCAGAGTTGTATGACCCATCAGGAAGGAAAACGGTGTATCACATTACACTGCCATCATATTTCAGACTCTTTACACGCTGGCTTTGTTTGCATGTAATACTAAACCATGGTTTAGTGCTGTGTAGATGAGCCTGAACAAGCCTGAGTAATGAATCGGGCCCACACAATTTCCCCTTCTCTTCCTGTCCACGTGGATGATGACTTCCATGGGGTTTAGTTTCACTTTTACAGAAACTCAGTGCAGCATTTCATTAAAACAAACTCTGGAAAGTTTCATAATAAATCAACTTCAAATAATGTCTTATCCACATACCACAGGGCTCAGAATCCTTTTCTGGCTGAAGTTGACAGGTGGGCAGGGCCACCCACCAGCCTATCACCTGACATCATAGTGAACTCAGGTGATGCCTCTCTTTGAAGCCTCAATTGTCAGGACTTCAGAGCAAACCATGGGGCTTTCAAACAGCCCTTCTTTAAATATCCTTGGGCAGGGATGTTTATAAAGGGCTTTCAGACATCCTCCCCCTTCTGTTTGTCCTTCAAGCCACAGAGGCTTGTAGGAAAAGTGGAGGGGGAGGAGTTTGGAGGCAGGCTCCCATGTCCTTGGAGGGCACCTCCACCTTGCTCCTTCATACTTCCAAAGTTTGAATGCCTTGAGCAAGACACGTTCCAGCAGCTGATGCGATGGGAACATGCCTTCAAACATCCCCTCTGTGTGTCTCCTTTAACCTGCACACCTTGCTTGAACAAAGGAATAGCTGAGAGCTTTGGGTCCCCAGTTGTTCCTTTGATGTTCTGCCCTTAGCTGCCTCACACATAGCATGGGGGTGGCTTCTTGAAAATGGCCTTATGGGCCCAATGGGGAGGCCTGGTGGGCAACATTTGATCTGTGGGCTGGAGGTTCCCACCTCTGATAAAGCACTAAATAGCTTAATTTTGTTGTTGTTGTTGGAAAAATGGAAATATCTGCTGCAGTTGATTCGTTTTAAAAACCATTAACTTCAAACTAATTGATGCATATAGCTTGGTTACTATACAGAAATAGTGTCTTTGCATACTGATAAATCAGGCACAATGTTTAATTTTTACTGAAGTTTAATAGAAAGAAAATTGTAGGGACCCAAGGAAGTCAAATAATTTACTAGTATGTTCCTGCAATCATTTGAATAAGATCCTCTTTTGCTTGTTTAATTAGAACGATGGCAAATTTTTAACAGGCAAAATCAGCACAGCAACCCTAATGTGGGGAGAGCTGTCATTTACTATGTTGGCGGGGGCAGGGGATGCTTGAAACCTACAGAATCGTGAAAATATGAGGAAGAGGACTCTGTGTCTGGTATATATCATGAGGGAAGACCACAGGAAAGGGTAATCCTTTATACAGATAAATCCTGGGCTGTGAATTTTGCTGACTGCACATATGAGAAAAGAAACAGTGAACTGTTTCTTAGCACCTGCCGTGATCCTCTCTTCTTTCATGTCCTCTTGTATAGCTCAAATAATTTAGAAAAATATGCAGGAAAAGAAAACAGAATGCTTTTGTACATACAGCAGGGAAGAACAGATAATATGAAGATTTGGAGAAGAAACAAAAAACTGGTGGGACACTTGTGTGTCCTGCAGACAGAAGCAAGAACTTGGCCCAGTCTGCTATTTTGCTGAATACTGAACTTCAGGGCGACTCACCCTTTGGGACCCAGGATACATTTGGAAATCTAAGAAACTGTTGTGGTCACATTTCATAGGCAAATACTGTCGATGCTCAGAGCCCAACCCCCCACCACAACAACAGGTAAAACACCTACACCCGCCAAACAAGTACAACACAGACTAAGAAGCAGACCAGCCTTAAAAAAAAAATTCCCCAACCAAAGCACCCCCCCAAACAATTAAAAAAATGGGAGGGGCAGGTAGCCTGATTTCTGCATTTCACCAATGGCTGTAACTGTTCAAGAACTATTGTGTAAGCTACCATGAGGTTACTGTGTGGAATGACTTCCTTAATACTAGTTCTGAGTTTCCATTTCCATTAATTAACGTAACTGTGGAACTGGTGTGTCCAACAGATGCAGCTATTGACATTTAACTGTTAAACGTTAACCTTTATGGGCACTGCCAGTAAACTTGGACATTGCCAGTGACAGGTTCACCTTGTGGTATCTCTAGTTGAACTGATTTTAGGAAGAGGTCTTTCCAAGCACCTATTGTGTGAGAACCTGGAACATCACATCTAGGCAGGACAGACAAGCTGGCAAGATGGGAAAAGGACTTAAGGCAGCTTCCTATGTTCCTAAGATTTGTATTTCTCTATTTTAATCACTTTCAAGCCCCTGCCCATGAAAGTCACTTTCTATTTCATTAAAACCTTCTAACTGTTCAACTCCAATTTATATCACAATTTAATGCCTATATGTTCATTTTATCTACTATATATAACACTAACATCTATGTGTGGACACACTCTCATATACTTACCATAGGTAGATCTTTGAGGATTTGTATACCATCTCCTGGGCCCATGTGTGCTATGTGGTTAAAGTTAGTTGGATTAGAAATTAATTTATTTCTCATTTCTGGATCTCGTAGCATCTCCCTGCAAGAGAGGATAGCCAGGTCAGGTATTTTGTCCATGAGGATATTCGTAAAAATGGTGAAATATATATTTACATACATATTCATATAAGTTACTTTAAAACATAAATAAAAAAAAATATCTGGCCAGGTTTCAATGAGGGTAACTTTAACTTCTGGTGTTGATTCTATGCCAGCTCTCAGCCTGATGAAAGGGGAAAGGGTCGGGAAGAACAGAAGTTTGGTTTAAAGCCTTAAAAGCCCATGCCCGTAAAAAGTCCATAGGGCTACTGAGACTCAGAGAGGGAGTTGAGACAACATTCAAGAAAAGGTGCAGTTGCGGGCTCAGTGGTGACCTGGCACTGCAAAGATGGAGGCAGAGGTGAAGGACAGAAGAAAAAAGAAGAAGAAGAATTAGAAGAATATTGCACTACCCTTCATATTTAACTGTCACAATAACTTTAAGAGTTTGTAAAGAAAGGTGCCATTCTATTGTAGGATACAAAGTAAAGAGTTCTCTGCATCTTTGAAAAGCAGAAAGCATAAAACTAGCCAATCATACAATAAGTGTTGCTATAATAGTTTTACAGAAAGAAAAGCAGATCTGGCTATCTTTACCAGTGAAAAGGTTGGCAATTTGAGAAGAAGTTCTGTTCTTTACATATGTCTTTCCTGCAGTTACATGTAAACTTCTATGGATGGAAAGAACACTTGGCCAGAAACACTGAAATATCAGTCCTGTGCTTACTGAAAACATTTTCTTAATATTCAGAAAGGTTTGTAGTTTTTTCATATACCCCAAGACACCATTTTCCAAGGTGAGCCATTTGTTACATAGAAGCCACGCAAGGGGACAATTAAAGAAATAACATCTAAACACTGAGGAATGTTACAGAGTATGGGATGAGCATTGCCAAAAAGTACAACAGCAAGTACTAGACTTTGAAAGTAATACGTATGCATAATTAGTAATGTAATCCTCTTTTGTAAAATATTTTTTATTATCAATCTTCATATATACAGTATATGCACACACACGCAAATGTACATATATACAGTACATGGAGGCATGCATTCAGAAAATTACAATAATTGTTTTGCACAAGGATTTAATTTTAAATGGACTAAATTTTTTAGACTGGTGTTTATACAAAGTATGTACAAAGAGTAAATGTAAGGGAAGAGAGACAAATGTCTGTTCTAACAAAAAAACTACATTGACAGCAGACAAACAAGTCTTCAGGGCCTACAGGCATGTACAGAAGACAAGTACAGGTTGAATACCGACCTCCTCTGTTGCATCCTCTCCTCCTCAGGCACTCTGAATGAGTAACGGCGTTTATTGTTGATATTTCGGACCATTTGCTTCCGGCTGTTATCGGATGTCTCAGGAACCACCAGCTCATCACCCTCTAGGAAAGATGCAAAAACCCCAGCAGGTTCCATATTAAGTTAATTAATAAAATGGTTAAAAGCGTATTAAGCTACGCATTTCCCCTATTCTGGGCTTTTATCTAAACAGAGCCCCTGGGAAATTATATAAACAAACACAAAAATAACATAGGAAGAAGAAACTGTAAAACACTATTTCTGTGACTGCAATCCAATGATAATTGTGTATCACATGCAAACATGCTTTTAAAAAGCTATGGCGCTTGCCACTCCCCTTTTTAAGTTGGGGGGGCCCCCGCAATTTTGAGACAATAAGTACAAAGGGAGGAGGGTGCTTAACCTGTTTCCTTCCTACTGCTTCTCCAGCCCCAAATTAGCCTTCCTCTGAGATTCAAACATGGGGGCAAGGGAAGCAAAGTGGATTAGGGATCGCAATCTTTTGAGCAGCAGCAGCAGCAAATAAGGAAAGTGTTAAGCTCTTCCCTACTTCTCAGCTCCCAAGTCACCTCCTTTCAAAGGAAACAAATGTATTGGGGCTTAATTAAACACATTACTGAGTTAACTCTCGAGTCTCAGTGGAATCCGTAGTGCTTATTTCTGAGCTTACAACTATATTTTAAAGCTGCATATATATATATATAATGAATGATGTTTGGTACATGATACAAAGTGGGTACTTGTACAGGGAGAATGATCCAAGAAGTTATGGTAGGATAGAAGGGGAAGAAAGCAGGATGCTTAAGTAAATGCTTCCATTTCCATTTATTTGGGGTAGGTAACCTTATACCTGTGTAGGTGTTTGAGACTGTGCTTCATGGGGGGAAGGGAGAGACTTTGAGAAAACTCACATAGATAACTGAATTCCAGCACTAAGCAGGAAAAACGAAAAGATCACTTCATCTAACCCTAATTATTCTGCTGTTGTTTATCCATTTTTTGTAAGATTGACAGAACCAAATTATTTTCAGGTAAATCAAAATTGGCACCAATTAAAAACTTACCTGCTCACCCAGTTTGGCAGGGGACTGATTTAATACTGAATTGCAAACTGGTTGTTGTGAAGCTGTTGTACTATTATATCCTTCTTGCTTCTCAAATAGTTTTCATTTTATTTTTATATAGCTTTATTGTTTTTTCTAACCTGCTCTAGGATTAAATAACTGATCCTAGGTTCTGTAAATAAATAACCTACTTTCTGATACTAGGAACATACACTCAATATTCTATAAACACTCAATACTCTAAAACATTTATTAAGAGAAATATACTCATTTCTTGTGATAATGTAATCTTCACACTTCACTCAGGACAGGGAGTGGTAAATATATATGACAACATAATTTCTAATCTTTTGTTTCCTCTTCTCATTGTTATTTACAGTGCAGGTCTTAAATGTCAATGGTGACTATACCGATTGGACTATGTTTTACCAACCCAAATAAACATATACATTATTACAACTAGTGTTCTGATCAAGGACTGGGTTTTACAAAAAGTGTAGTTGTGTTTGTGATTTTATTGTATTTATGCAGGTGTTATTGTTAACTGCTTCAGGAGTCTTTTTTTGGCAAAGAATTATTCTGTAGGTTCGAGAAAATAGCAATAAAAATTTCTATTTTATTTATGGAAAAATAAGCAGAACCTAAAACATCTACGAATCACAAGTGGTAGGCCAGAATAAAATAACAATAGATTTCCAAGTCAGTTATGCTGCCATACTAGAGTCTCCATAGTCTCCCAGCTATTTAGGGCACACGGTACAATAACTTTTTCATAATTTTGTTCTTAACCCTGAGAGAATGAGTGTCTTTGTCAGATTACAGCTGAAATGTTTGTGAGGCCAACCAAAAATGTCTTATACGAGACTGAATCAACAATGATACACAATATTTAATGGGCTATATCGTGGATGGGGATCCTGTGACCCTCCAGGTGTTGTTGGGCTTCAACTCCCATCAGCATAGCCATTGGTCAGGGATGATAGAAACAGTAGACCAGCAGTGTCTGAAGGAGCCACAGGTTCCACATCCCAGGGTTATATCAATACGTTAATTTTAGCGAGGAACCTTCTTTCACTTACCTGCCATCTTGTTTTTGAAATATATTAACCTCACTGTTTCTAGTCCAAGGACGTTCAGCGATCCTTCTGTGTTCAAAGGACGTACCTGAAAGCACATGAGTTATGAGTAGCTTAGTAAAGATTGGCTTTAGGAAAATATTTCTCAAACTCAAAGGCTAATGATGCAGAACAATAATTAACAACAGTCTTAAAAACACACACCCTGAAACTGATTAGTGAATTGGTGTTGAAACCTTTGCCAAAAACCTGGAGTCATTTTGCCTAAGATCTGAGATAGTGTATAATTTTTTTATTTTCATTTGTTCATAATATTAAACAGAAGTTCACAAGGCATTTTTCAATAGAGGAAATGATGCCTACAATAATTCTCAATATAATAATTTTAAAAATTACTGGTGTATGAGAATTTCAGGGGGAGGAGGAATTGTATTGCATAACACATGATAAACGCAGATAGGGAACTCTTTTATAAGTTGCATTTGAATGAATATGCTAACAGGTTGAAACACTCTTTACTCTCGTTGGAATCTATCCTATGGAATGGTTTGCTCTTCAGTATCATTTGCTATTTACCTTCTTGAGGGGGATAGTCTGAATCCACTCCATGGAGTTCACATCAAATATATCAACGGCATTTTCACTGTATACTGAGAGGTATGGGGCATTGTAACCTGGGGAGAAGTAAAATACAAGTCTGAGTAACAGATTGTGTTGAAGGTTAGAAAAGAGTCACTTCTCAATATACAGACTCTGTGGGCAGCTTAACATTGATAATTTCTTTATTATCCTTCTAATGACTGTGTAGAAAATGGTAAGATTTATTTTATTTTTGATTCTGAACAAAAGGTTCTTTGATTATTACTGGGAAGCAAGACAATATTTCCTAATCACATTCCTTCTGGTTTAATATTAATCTCAATTTCCCAGCTATTGATAGCATTTTGAACCGGTCACTTTGCCTCAGATGGGGAGGACCCACCTTAGTTCTGTGACTGCAAGTTGTTTCAATTTTATTTTATTTTATTTTTTAATTGTTGTAACTCACCCTGGAACCTGAGGTTGAAGAGTGGGTAATTCTAGAAAGCAGGGTCTTGCAACAAATATTACAAGTGTATTTTAAAATCTGGGTCTGTGAATATACTTTCCCAGTGTAAAAATGAACTGTACAGTGTAATGTTGTGGGACCCACAGTTGTTAAGGTTCCCATTAACCTTGGTATACCACTGGTGAGAAAGAGTGCTGCTGGTAGTGGATGCTCTTGCCTAGCAGTAAAGTATACCTAATACCAGGGGGGACTGTTTTATGTGTAGGTTGCCATTTGCTTATTACTAATAAGCTTTAGTCATGACAGCTACAAGCCAATGCTACGAACAGGACTACTTATGCTAAATACATAGTTCTAGAAGCAACACACAGCCGTATTCTGCCATGAGACTCTTAATCTCAGGGTCGTGGGTTTGAAGCCCACATTGGGCAAAAGATTCCTTCATCGCAGGGGGTTGGACTAGATGACCCTCGTGGTCTCATCCAACTCTACGATTCTATGATTCAATGATCTGGCCAGGTATGGCACTTGCCTTCCAATGCAGAATCAAAAAACATAATCTGAAGTGGGTTTCTGACTCCAGTTTGGAGGACAACTGCTAACCACGGCCTGCCAAATGAAACACTGTGAGTGGCGTTCAACTAAATCTACTTAAAGTGGACCCACAAAATAAAAATAAAATTTTATTAATTTTACTGGATCTACTCTAAGTATAACCAAATTGAATGCAACCCAGAGTTAAACTACAACTAACGATGAACAGAAAATGGAGAGAGAATTCATAGTGGGAGGGAGAGAATGCTAAGGAATAATGTGTACATCTGTGTCTTGTTTATGACAACATGGCATTATTTTAAAAAGCTCTTTCTTACAAATGTCTTTTGTGCATCACGTCCCCATGTAGCCTGTTGATGATGCCGCCTGACAGAAAAAGAAGGGAGTAACTACCTGAATATTATCCCAATGTTGCATGTGTTCTCTCAAACCAGGAGGAGAAATGAGGCTACTGTGAACTAAGATAATGACAGGAACTTACAGGAAGAGGAAGGAGTTGCAGGCCACATCAGTTCCTGTTGCCTTGATCTTCGACCTTGGCAGTCCACATAAACCCCCACGCTGCTAAAACACAGCAGGTATTCCTTATTCGAGATCTCAACTGCACAGATGGCATCAGTTGGTTGCTGTGCAATGAATGACAGTGTGTGATCATCTGGGTGAAGCAAACTATGTGGGTTTCCTTCTCCATGCAAAGGGTATTTTAAGAATCCTGACTGGTAGCCCACACAGAGCCGCTCACTAAAGATTGCCATCCACTGGACATTCCCAGCCACTTGGATCTCTTTAATCTTTTTGTGACGTGTCTTGCTGTGATTTAGTTCATAGCAGAGGACCTGTCTTTTCATTGCCACACACAGGCAGGTAAGGGCTCCATGGCGCACTTGCCCAGAAACTATCGTCTGGCAACCTTTAGTCTCTGCCAGTTTATAAAAATCAGTCTCTCGTCCATCCAGGGCTGTCATAGGGAATAGCCGTACATGACGGTTTCGTCCTGAGATCACTGCAATTAGCTGCTCATTTGGGATGAGCTCAATCTGATGCACTTTCTTATTGTCACCGACACGAATGATCTCTGCAAAAATTAAACACTTAAGTTAGTACCCATGCAAACAAGCAGTTCTTCCTTTGAAATTTTATCTTGTGCTAAATCCCCAATACAAACTATTGCTTGTGTTGTTTATTTCTCCCTCTCATTTTGCTGGAACTGTATGAAGACAGACTATGGTGGTTTTTCTCAAGCAACCATAGTCTCATCTTTCAGCAACCTTTTTCTTACAACTTATTTCTTATGTCTTTAACAATAATTTTCTGCTTCAATCCTTATTGCTGGGATATGTTATGCCTCACTTGCCATAATCAAGACGTAGGGAATCTATTTTAAAAAAAGAAAAAGGTGAGAGCCTCCCTTCCCTCATGGGTAATCTTGTCACTGGCCAGAACCTATGATGCAGAGAGATGCTAGGGTTCTGAGGACCCATGGGGTGAAGCTTCATCCCTGGCATTTTCAGGTAGCCATGGAGAACGTTAATCTTATTTATCCCAATTCAGGAAGTAGTTATTTAGTCTGGGTTCTAGTCCGCCAACACAGCACAGATTGAAAGGCTTTCTTGGTAGGCGGAAAGAACTGAGAACAGTTTGACTTGTCAACTTTATAATCATGAACTAATAAAAGACAGCACTAGAAGGAGCTGACAGAACAAAATGTGCAGTTTATTATTTCAACCCCCGACATTTCAAACATAAGCCATGTTCCCTTACCATCCTTGGTGACATGAACCACAAATAACCCTTCTTCATTGCCCAGAGCTATTCTTTCGTGATCTGCAGCAGTTAAAAGAAAAGAAGAGGGTGGGTGGGGAGGAAGTCCAATTGGAGGCACATGGCTAATAAGGAAGACAAATGCTAATCGGATAGCAGATCAACAGGCTAATGATTAGAAAAGAATACTTACCATTCACTTCCATATATCACTTTTAAGAATTAAAAACAAATTTTCCCCCAATTTCCTAGTGTAATAAAAACACTGTAAGCACACTTAGAACCCACAGCAGTGCTGCTATAGAGGGTTAGGATTAAGTGCAGGTGTCCCTCTATATAGGGTGGGATCTGTGGCTGTTGAGGTTCCCGCTGGGCCCACTGAAAGAACAGGCAGGTGAGAAACTATTGCTGGTGAGTGCCATGAAACAGGCAATTTCTTCTGAGGGAGTGGGGATTTATCCATTGGATCCTAAGCCAGACCATTTTCTGGAGAGGGATCTGGTATCTGGCCTACTCTGCTGTACTAGCTGGCATTGCAAAAAAGAAAGGGGTGGGGGGAAAGCACCCACCCAACTTCCATTAAGGTAGAGTCAAGTATTATTGTGGGGTTATCAAGCACATACCTATGATTGCTGCCGCCTGGGTGGTTTTAATGAGGGGCAAGGTGCTGTCATAGGCCTCTTTGGGAACATAGACTGAGCGATCTTTGAGCTTGTTCTTCTTTAAAATCCTGTGCAGTTCATTTAGGACTCCTACCCACTTGCTCTTTTCATTCTCGCTGTCAGCTAAGATCAGGATTGAACACTTGTTACTGCATGCTGATAGCTGGGAAGCTGTAACCTGGAAAAGGTAAAGACGTGTGTGTTTTTGTGCAATGTAGAAGACGGCACACATGAGGTAGGGAGGAAGGAGATAAATATTCAAAATAAACCAATGCAAAGAAAAACAGTCGCCTTGACATTTATGATCTGTTGAATATAATCTGTGCCTTGCTTGTAGTCAATCAGTTGAGGAACTCAGCATTACAGACACATTTCAAGGTGAACTAGCGGGAGTTAGTGTGGCATTGCATATAGAGTGGTTTGGGAAGTTCAAATCTCTGCTTAAGTAGTGTTGAAGCTCACTGACTGATCTTGGCTCAGCCAGCCTCTCTCAACTTAGCTTATCTCACAGGGTTGTTGCAAGGCAAAAATGTGAAGGGCACAACCATGGATTGGATCCAGATTTTGCCCCCCATGAATGGAAGTGGTCCTGTTTTCTAAGAAAGTCTTCTGTTACAGTGGAGGCATCTTGCTGATGAGACAGGCAATTTTTGTTTCTCTCTCTCTCTACCCCCCCCCCCAGCAGCCCCCTATGCACCCAAAAATCTGCTTCGTGTGGTCTGAATATCCTTTGGAATAGTGTGGAAGGTGGTGCCTGGGGCAGTAGAGGGAAGGTAAAGGTAAGCAAAATTACCTCCCTCATTCTCTTCTATCCATGAGAATGTACTGAGCTTCTAGTGGTAAAATTTACTGGGATAAAAATCTAATTGAAAAAAATCAATCAATAACTATCAGGCAAAGCTTTCTATTTATGCTAAGTTAAATGTTTGTTCCCTTCAGACTAGCTCAGCGACAGTACCATTTCACAGACCATTACAAATTAGTATGTTGTGACATTTTCATACTTCCTCCTAGTGTCCAGGGTTTGGATGAAAAAGACATGAAATTTCAAGGAGCACTTGAAACCACAAAGAACGATGAAGGTATTTTTGATAATAAATGAAATGGAAACAAAAATTAAACAACAGTATTGGCTCCACTGTACTTATAAGCAACAGATTTCAACTTTAACATGTATTACTTACTCTAAAGATACAGGGAATATCTTTTCTATTTGCATGGATGACATCAGAAGCCAAGACAGAACTCACTGAGAATTCTTCATCCCTTTTTGAAAAACAACAATGCAAAAAAAATGTTTATCAGCAAACTGAAGTGCACTTCTTTTATAATTAACTTTTGAACAGTATCTATTCAAATTATAGTGGAAGTGCATATCAACACAAAGTGCTTTTTATCTTAAAAAGGTAGCCTCAAGTCATTTAGGAAGAGAATGACCACCAATTTCATTTCTTTTATTTTTATGTTATTTCTGTAGACTATTCTTTTCTAAGCAAACATGTGCTATCTGCTTTTTTTTTTTTTTTTTTTTTTTTGGTAGTCTAACATCATGGCACAATGAAAATATCAGATTCTATCTGTCTGACATTAACCCGGAAGTAACTGCAAGGGTGGCTGAGGTTTTGTCAATAGTGTCTCTTAGAGTAGCGAAGGGCACTATTTAGTGGGAAGAAACTCCAATGAAAATCCTCGTTCTTACATATTTTTGTATATATTTTTTAAAATTTTACATGTGGATGTTTTCTGATGGCCTATATTCGTAATGCCTAATAAAGGATTGGTGAAGAAGAAGAGTTATTTCTTAGACATGGAAGCTTCCATAGATTGAATTCTCTACAGTGTGAATTATAATTGGTAGCACTTGCAGTCTCTTACATTAAAAAGAAAAAAAAGACACTTCCTACCTCATATCAAGAACCTGACTCACTACCACACTGGGCTGGGATGCTTTTCCTTCTGCAATATCATAAAGGAAGAGCTTGAAGTCACAGACAACAGACAGTGCTCTTTGCCAGCCTTTCTTCACTCCAGCTGGTTTTGGGACCTGTAACAAAATTAATGGTACTGATATTCAAATGTAAAGAAAGAAATGTGAAAATAAATAAATCATTCCATTAATTAGTTATTAGAAATGCCCTGTATATTCTCAATGTATAACCAGCAGGTCATTCAAGAGCATGCCTGCATTGCAAAACCAAACGGGTTTAATTACTGTGGCTTTCCACAAGAAATTATATGAGGTTGCTGAGAATTCTTTGTTAGAGATCCTTTGCCCTTTCTCAGAACTGCAGCTTCTGCAGTTCCTTTGGGAAATACCACGGCAGTCAAATCGGAATAGGTTTGTAGCGTGCATCTTTTTACATGAGTCAAAAGTCTGAGGAAACCTCCACGCTTTCATTCAGAAGGGCAGGCCTCTTTGAAAACATGCCCTTACTGCAAGCTTATTTCAGCTCAGTCACATCACCTAGAAACCCAGGGAAAGTTACACCACGCTTTTTGCTGGTCGTGTGCCAAACTCTATTTTATAAAGGTTTGTTTTCTCTCTGTCAGGCCCCGCTCCTGAAAGCAGTCTGGAATAGGGTAAATTACACCAGCATAATCCACTCTTGTGTATATGGCCTCCTATAATTTGGATAGCTGCGGAAATGTTTAGTGCGCATTATACTTAGCTTGAAGTAATAATATGCAATAAAAATGTGGGGATGGTAAAGTTTAGAACAGAGTAGTTCTTTTCTTATTCACATACTCAGAAAAAAATATTATATAGAAAATGAAAAGCCAAGATGATCGTCATTCTAATATAAACCAAATTGTTTGATACTGCATTATAAATTATTGTAAGAAAACTACAATCAGACCATGGCATTCAGTGTTCCTATACTTACTCGGACATGGCCTTCATAAGCCGTTCCTATGCCTTTCTGTGGGTCAATACCCAAAGGACCCTTTGTCTGTTCAGGTGGAATTGGACACACCGCTGGTGCCTTGTCTGCACAGGTCACATGGCAAGAAAATCCACACACTGGGGGAAATATAGAATTCAATCAAAATATGCATTTCTCATTATTGAATATGTAACAGATTAATCTAGTAACGTATGAAAGTTATTAACATTTCTCATGTCAATGTTGCTAGTTACTTTTGCAATATCTGAGTTTGGATCAGTTCCAGAATTAAACAAAAACAAGTAAATATTCTTTTTCAAACTGGTCTGGACTGTTCTTGCATCCAAAAATTTAATAATCAACAGAATAATACAATGAAGTGATAATTTGCTAGATAAGATGGTAAGTCAATCTTACCTTCACAGGTACAGCCCTGCCTTATTAAGCCAACCATCAAAGATGTGCACTGATTGCATTTGGTAGGGGTATTAAAGGATTTCACTACAAACTGATGGGCCTTTGGCTGTGGAATAATGAAAACAGAAAAAGCTTAGATGACAGGTACTTTGCTCTCCAAAAATTACTCTTAAATACAAATGCTGTGTGTTAAATTAATGGTCTGGTTTGCTGTGCTGATAAAAACCAAGAGGTTTTTTTGTTTTTGTTTTTTGTTTAGTAATACAAATTCCAGACTGTTCCCATGTCTAAAACTAGCCAAAGCATTATTGATTACTGTTCAGAGAATAAAATTGGCAGTCTAAAGAAAGCTGACCCATGTCTCAGCAGTCATGTCAGCTGTCTCTTTGAAAGGGACACTATCAAAGTTAAAATCATAAATGTAAAGTACTATTAAACATCTGTGCATTAGCAAAAAGAAAAAAATAAATATTAAAGAAAACCCTCTTTTGTATAAGCAGATGAATATACAGAAATGAAACAGGTGAAAGAGTCATCCTTTGTTTAAAGGTACTGATGTTTATTTATTTTCTGTTAAGAGACAGACAGCTGTGCAATCTCAATGGTCAAATATCTAAGGTAAGACTGCACAGAACCAAAATTGTGAAATTTTGCTTCCCTTAGCTATGAAGACCATTTGGTGATAAATAAACACACTTTTCTCATCACATTAAAGTGATGATATCTGTGTTGTGAACCAGATGATTCATAAACATCCCCAGGAAACTACATGGGAAGGGCTTCAATGTTGCACTTCTGAATGATTGTTACAATGATTATGATTAATAACAATAATACTGCTGTTAACTGTTGCAAGAATTTCTTATGGTACCTTTGGCACAGAGAGTCCTGAACCAATATATGGTGACCTCATGGTTGGTGTGTGAACCGGACGCAGAGGATGATCTGAAACCTGAACATATATGTTGAGGATTACTTAAGGTGAAAAAAGCACACCATTAAAAGGCCTTTCACAAACATAAACTTCAGCAAAAAGAGCACAAGAACTAAAGGAGGCAAATAAATGAATGATTGTACAAGTAACATGCTCATCACCTTGCTACCTAGCAAAATATTTAAACATCTTTTAAGTTCTCCTTTACAACCTTGAGGATAGCTATGCTGACAAGTGACAAATGCATTTTACTTAATGATGTGTTTCAATGGATAAACTCCCAATGCTCAGTGATTTAGCAAAGATAATTCACAAATGTAAAACTTTCACCTTACAGCAACAACAAAAATGTATAATCTTTCTTTCCTTTGGTTTTGTAAATCAATAACATGAATTCCAGTATGCTAGCTTCCTATGATTTGGGACAGCTGTGTTATTTTGCATCCATAAAGCAATTTTGGGAATTATTCTTTTGGATACACACCAGTAAAAAGTGTCTCATTTTATCAGAATATGACATCTGTGAAGCATGTGGTTTGTTAGAGGTCAATGCAGGGAGATGGATATTCTAAGGAAATGCCCCCCCCCCCTAAGCTAACATGCTACTGATTAAATGATGTAGAACACCTCTGCATCAATAGTGAATTCATAGTTGTACCAGAAATGTAACTGCTAACTACCAAAAAATGAAGGCCAGTTGCATTGCAAAAAATCTACCTAAAGCATCTTGACGCAAATGCCCTTGTAGGAGTGGCAGAAGAGTTTAGCAAAGTGTGACTAATGATAATGGCTTTTGAAAAGAAAAAGATTATGTGTGGGGAAGATGAAGTTTTTTGCAGCATATTTCAGCTAATGAGTGGGATAGCTGAGGCACTAATGCTTTTTATAAACTGGTTAAGCAATCTTAATGGTAGTTTGACAGCATCCGATCAGTTTGTAACAAAAGGGGGATTATGGCTGCATTGGTATGGACACTTACCTGGGAGTAAGTTCCACTGAACTTCTCTATAACCATGCTTAAGTTTGCAGTTAAGAATAGGGGAAAAAACCTGCACCCCTAATTTCAGGGGCTGTGTTGGTATGGCCATGTTGTTGGACTCCCAACTCCCATCTGCTCCAGCCAGCATAGCCAATGTTCAGGGATGATAGGAGCTGAAGTTCAACAACATTTGGAAGGACACGCCTTAGCAGTCCCTCCCTTATTTGAAAGGCTTAGTGGCATTTGAAAGTCAAAAAATGCAAGGAAGAATGATTTTTTATTTTTTGGAATAGCAAGAGTATCTGTCAGTTGCAGAGATGTTGTATGAACATTAAAAGCCCAAGTAATTTCAACCAAAATAGAAACTTAGTCCTGGAATATAAGGCTAATAAACAGCCACTTTGGCTCATGGAAGGGGTTTGAGCAACCCACAATTTTTTCCCTTTCCTTTTAAACCTGACGCCATCTCCATGCAACTATGCTGTATCATGAATTCTTTCCAAAACGTCTATAAGTTTCAAAAACACTTTTGCCACCCAGCATAGGAGTCTGCTTATGGTTATAAAACCCCCACAGGCCTTTGGATCCTGGCCTAAGTGTAGAACATGGTTGTAGGTTTCCAGAGGAACAATGTAATATAATGGGTTCAGATGGGACCCAAAAGGAACATCCCAAGAAAATATTGCAAAGATTATTTGGCAAGGTTCAGCAGCCCAGAAAAAAAGGAAGCAGCAGCAAATAGATGCAAAATGAACAAAGCAGCACTCAATCCTAGGTGCAGTTGAATATCTGAAAGGAAGCAGCAAGAGCACTCACCTTACCAAACCTTGCTGGTACCATTTCCCACTTGCTACTTGCTTTCTTAGGGCAATTTCACACATGATTAAGATGGCTACAAACCCAAGTTTGCCAGGAAGTGTATATTCAACAGGGATCCAGATCACAGCCTAATTATTGTGTTTTGTACAATGTACAGTGGTACCTTGGTTTACAAACTTAATCTGTTCCGGAAGTCTGTTCTTAAACTGAAACCGTTCTTAAACTGAGGTGTGCTTTCCCTAATGAGGCCTCCCGCCACCGGTGCCCTTCCACCATTCGGCTTCCATTCTTAGACCAAGGTAGAGTTTGCAAACCGGGACACTACTTCCGGTTTTGCAGAGTTCGTAAACCGAATAGTTCATAAACAGGGCTGTTCTTAAACCGAGGTACCACTGTAGAAGTGTGTGCTGCATTCTTTTTACCTTTACAGGTACAGCATCCCACATCTAAACAACTGCATGTCAACTGGTCCTTGGATGTAGTTTTTAAGTCTAATTTAAATCAAACACTATTCAGGGCTATTTTGCCTCCTAATTCATTCCGAACCTATCTAACACTGTGGTGTGGGACAGACGAATCTTAAGCAAATGAGAGAGTACCTCAATTGGTTCAATGTCACTAGCTGTGGAAGGGGACCTAGATCTTGAATGAAGGTGACACTTGATATCTTCATCCCGCGAAGGCGTATTAGATAAGGTAAAATTTTCAACAGAATCAATCTAGAGAAACAACCAAGGAAAAGAAACAAGCAAAAGGAAGGGAAGAGGGAGGGGAAGAAAATTAAAAGCCACTTTTTTATTATGCACTAATTTTCTCAAAAACATAGAAATGCAAATTGGGGAGCAAAAATTTTAAAAGAAATAAATAATAATTTGCCACTCAATTTGTAAATGTTTGCGCTAGGTTACCTGCCTGCAATGGCAGCATAACATCAGTTTATCTGGCTTGTGCAGGGATCAGTAAAGTCCACTCTAAGAATTTATTTGTTGGCAGTTGGATAGGATAATCAATTTACATAAAGCCTATAATAATGCTTGTGAGTAACTGAGACTGCCTTATTCTTTAATTTAAAACCCCTGAACTTTGGGTTCTTTTATGAATTGCAATGGATAGCAAAAAAATATATTAAGGTGCTTGCCCACTGTTAATTTAAATCTTGATCATTAAGGAACCATACCAATGAATTAAGCATAACAATACATTGTGATGATTATCAACAAGAAATTGCCCATCATGACATATGAAAGTATTTTGTACAAGCATACTATAACCGCTGAGTTATACGTTTTTGTTTGATTTGTAGTAGTCTGAAGTTTTGAATGCTAAGCAAAAGAGGCTAGAATATATTTTGCCTAATAAAAGAATCTCATAAAGGGTGAATATCAGAAGCAAAATAATAGAAAAAGATTCTGTTCTGCAGTGATGCCTTGATCTACATTTTCTAATTTCAATTTTTTTGGTTACTGTAATTAGAAATTGTTTGATGGTTTAGGTGTTATGCAATATTTGATTTCATCTTGTTCTGTCCATATTCATGTTAAAGATTATATTAAACACAATGGGCTAAGTCTACATATTTTCTTACACTGCCATACTAGACATGGGTTTGCTTCCTTGAAAATATATTTGAGGGAAGACAGTTTTAATTAAAAATCTAATTCCTTTATTTAGTTATCATATGGGACGCGGGTGGCGCTGTGGTCTTAACCAACAGAACCTAGGGCTTCCCGATCAGAAGGTCGGTGGTTCAACTCCTTGTGAGGGGGTGAGCTTCCGTTGCTCGGTCCCTGCTCCTGCCAACCTAGCAGTTCGAAAGCACGTAAAGTACAAGTAGATAAATAGGTAACGCTGAGGCGGGAAGGTAAATGGCGTTTCTGTGCCTTGCTCTGGTTCGCCAGAAGCGGCTTAGTCATGCTGGCCACATGACCCAGAAAAACTGTCTGCAGACAAACGCCGGCTCCCTCAGCCTATGGAGCAAGATGAGCACGCAACCCCAGAGTTGTCCGTGACTCGGCCTAATGGTCAGGGGTACCTTTACCTTTACAACTTTCTCATTACTTACCAGCTCCCCCAACCTGCCCTGCCACCCCTCTCCCCATAGCATAGAGGTCAGTCCAAATATTACATTTTTCTGCAAAAATAATCTAGTTGCTTCAAATAAACCATCAATTGCCATTTTGGAAAACCCAACATCTTAGAATATTTTTATTTGTAATGCAATTCACTATTGTGTTTTACAAAACTGTTGGGAGATTGTGTTGTCCCAGAGAGCACAAAAATTAAACTATTTTAATTACTACAGAGGACACATCTGGGCTGTATATTATTATTATTATTATTATTATTATTATTATTATTATTATTATTATTATTATTATTATTATTATTTATACCCTCCCCAGCCACTCTGCGTAGCTTCCAACAAAATATTAAAAAACAATAGTGTGTCAAACGTTAAAAGCTTCCCTACACATTTGCCCCTTAAAAGGTATTAGTAGATAACAGCTGCATGGGCAATCTTAATGTCTGGTTTGCCTTTTCTTTTCTTTTTTTACATGTGTTTACACTGGGCAAAGCAGAAACTGTGACAAAAACCGCTTTTAAGAAAGATGGGAACTACAAGTTGAGAATACTATAAGCACCCAAATGCTAAACAATACGCCAGCTTGCTACATATAAACTGTTTCAAGCAGTGCAGCAATCAGCGGCAGAAATTATTTTCTATGCTCAGCATTTTAAAAAAAAATGCACTCCTCTCTGAATATCAGGAATTCTATTTTCTTTAGTTGATATATATAGATTACTGTACTAAAGAAGGCTTTATTTCTACATTTTTTGAAAATATTGCTTGTAAATACTGGACATCTATTGGAGGAATTGTTGAAGCTCTTCCCATCTCCTCTGAGGGCTGTGCCTGACACTGTTCCCAGGGAAGCTTGTTGCATACATGCTTTGGCAAAGCCTCACAATACCACATGCCTTATCTATGTGTCAGCATGGAGGAAATATAATCAGAGGATTTGCACATATCTAAGCCCCCCGCTCCAAAATTGGTGCTTTCCTTCAATACTCCTCCCAAATAAGGGACAAGGGAAATGCAAAAGACTGGTTTGCACATGCTGCTTGCACCTTCTATGTACCTTGTTTAAATAACCAGAGCTTTCAACACAGTCCAGAAAGTACCATTACACTCATAGATCTAGTAATTAGCCGTCAGCTATTCATGCACTGTTATACCCTAATCTGAGAGCAAAAGGCTACTGGGTGAAGAAGTCCCTCATCAAAGAGGGACCTTATGTAGGTGTGTGCAGTGTCCTGTACTGAGAACACACACTGCCTATCCAATTATCAGTTTTCTCAAGTTGCATAGTGCTCGTCACTTATTTGAATAATAGAATTGTAGAGTGGAAAGGGATCCAAAGGGCCCTCTAGCACGCACGCACACACTGCGCAATGCAGGAATGTTAGGTTGTGTGAATTGGCTTCTAGACTAGGTCACGGTTGTGTTTTTTCTGCCCAATAAACAGACAACTAGAACTGAAAACACCATTAGTATCCTTGACAATAAGCTGGGCAAGGCACCATTCTGCTTGCTCTCAGGTAGTGCCCATTGTGTTTAGGACAGAATCACAGCAATCGTAAGGATAACTGAAACTGATTACTGATTTTAAGTTCAGTGTCTCCTTATTAAAAAAATAAATCAAATTAATCTACCACGACAAAAACTTCCGTATTATCTTGTCTTGCTACCGGTATTTCCTACAGGAAGCAGGGCAGACGAAGAAGTGGGTTTTAATTCTGTTTATAATCATGCACTGCAACCTAATTAGTTTTAACGACTCCAGTTCGCCGTCATCTTTTGTTTCTGTGACATTCGAGTGCCAAGAGTGCAACATTCAAAACGAAAACGCCACACACATTCTCCAGAACTTTTACTTAAACAGTATTGAATGCAATGAAAGTATAGGAGCAGCAGTAGCACAAGACAAGCAGCAGGATAAATATGCAAGGCATAAACAGCATCGACAAAAATGGTCTACATTAAACAAAGGAAAAAGCATGTGCATCATAGGCAAAACTAAAAGGCCACACACAGCAAGACATCCTCTTACACGTCTGCCTTTGTGAGCTGGAATACAGGAAGGAGAGCGCTTTAACAGAGAAAGGAGGAGACTGTTAACAGAACGAAACAGAAAGGCACATAATCCAGATCCAAATTTCTATCACAAGACACATACAGTAATATGTACAATACTTTGAATTGTGAGGACAGAGACATGTAATAGGGAATTCTTTTTCAAAAGGAAACCAAAAGAACTAAATACAGGAGAACAATTTTTCAAACTTGCATGTTCATAACAGCCACTTCTCTCACAACTATTTTAAGGGCCAAACTAAACAGAAAGTTAGTTAAATGTATCTTTGTATTTAACATGTTTTTTTTATAAAAAAAAGGTGAATAACATCAGCTGGGGAAGAGTGATAATTATCAGGTTTTTATCAGGCAGAGAGAGGCAATTTAACCCCCTTCCTCTGTGATGCAATTCCTCTCCACTACTGTCATCGGGAGAACTTCTCCCCAAAGCAAATCATGATTTTCATGTGAGCGCCAAAAGAGTTCTGCTTACAATGCAGATACGAACCTTTCCTAATAAGTGCTCAAATCCTTAGAAATGCTCAAAGTCTTTCAACTCAGACTGACAAAAAGGTCATTCAGCATAGGCTTGAATAATTTGTGACCTGCTAAATTAACTATACATTATGGCTTGCTATGTCTTGGCAATCCCACAGTTTTGCAATTTAAGGCCTTCCAGGTTTACTCAGTGGCCAGCGATGTATAGCTGAATAGGTTACATTTGGCAGCTGTGTAGGCTTGACCTAGATGCTATATAGAAAGTTCATTGTGGCAAGACTACATCCGCAAGGCTATAGAAATGACTGAGCATGATCTGACTCCACGTGAGAAGAAATCATTTCAGGAACACCAGGAATACTGTTACTTACCAGTAATGAAAGTGTTTCGACACATGACTGTATATTTACATTTAGGGGTCCCCTAAGCCAAGTGTGTAAATGATAAGGCTGCCAGCATACAAACTACTCTGCCCCTTCTCTCCCCCCCCCCCAAATGTGCCATAAGGAAGGAAAGAAGGCTCTGGTAATACTTCAGTTCCTTCCAACTTCTTTGCTAAGCTTTCATTTTAACTTGATCAAGAAGGAAAGATGGATACACAAGGATGTATGCAATTACTGGGAAACAGCTCTGCGTTCCTCAGGTGATGCTCCTCACCTGTGGAAGACAAGGCAGCAATTCTTTGCAAAGAAGAGTAATATGGGGAACTAACTGAAAACTGAACCATAAAAAACATTTAAACATTTCAATGGTCTAATGATAAAAATAAAATAAAAGAATCTTTTTTCCAAGTATTATATTGCTACCGAGAGTCAGGATGGTGTAGGGCAGGAGAGTCAGAGGTTAAAATTCCTGTTAAGCCATGAAGCTAATAGTCATGGCCCACTCTGAGGACCATGGTGAGGACCATGAGTGCAAGGAAGGGGCCATGAATCAGAGCTCTCCCACTCAAGGCCCCAACTTGGAGCTGGGCCCTTCTGATGAAAATCTTCCTCAAAGTTTTGCAGGCTCCCTCCACCTTGGCTCAGAGGGAGGAGGCAGGACCACTGAATACCACCCTTCAATGGTGGTAGAGAGAGGGAGCACCATGGCACAGTCTGAGGTTTCAAAGAAGGAGGAAATGCAGACCCCTGTCTCAAAAGAAGCAGACCCAGCCCCCCAGAAGGTGCATTTTCAAATCAGGTGGATTTATGAACTTTGCTTTCAACAGGTTTTTTTTTAAAAAAACAACAACCAGAGAGGGCATTTAGAACATATTTTTAAAATCCTATAATAGAGGGCAACTTAACTGAATCTGCTACCCTTGTTAATAGAATCATATTGGAGTGGTTGGGGCAAAGTGAAGACAGCCACTGTTAAAAATTAGCACTGCTTAAAAATGTTAAGGATAATCTGGCAGTTTTACGATAGGAGCATAAACTTTGTAATATGATCATAAACCTACTGATGGTTGAGAAACATTTTACTTTTCTTGCCCTACTATTCTTTCTTATAGAACATGATGGGAAGCATCTTAAATTTATAAAAATCTATGCTAGTTCAAATTTCCCTTTCTAATGAGGGGATCTCAGCTCAAGACACCCCAGGACTCTTCTATTAATGTAACTTTCATTCCAAGGACAGTCTTCAATGATTACTGCACACCTTCCTAGCCTCCTTTTTTTCTTCTTAAATGAATTTGACCTTACTGTATCCAAAGTATGAAATCAGCAGTCTGGGGACTTCTGCTTACTGTGATATATTGTAGGACAAGAGAGAAGGATGATGGTTCTATATGACCGTATATGTGTGCATGGACATATTGATAGACCCAGGAACTATTGAGGCTGAGCTGGTGGGTTTCTGACTAGGGAAGGGGGAATAGTTTGGGAGGAATATTTCTAATTCTAGATATTTTGATACTTGCATTGAACTGCACTGAACCAATTTTATTTATTTAATTGTATTGAATTATGGAATAATGACAAAATGCACATCTTCTGAAAAAGCAAACTTGGTGAACTTGTGCTGCTGTCACCGACGATAATCTAGAAACCTACTCCTGGTCATGAATAATATGGGAAGTATGGAGAATGTAATAGCAAGGTCCTCATGAAATGCAAGTTCTAATTCTGGAAATAATTGAATCATTCTAGCCCCTTCTTCATATTACACAACCTGCACCTTGCAGTGGAGGGGAATAGGGGGAAACCTAAATTCGTGCAGCACAACATTCTTTATAACTGGGAATGGACAGGTTCACTTAGTATTTTCAGAAAAATACAATGGTGGAAAATGTTTATTTGAAGTAAAGCATAACTTAGAATGTTCTTGAAGAAGATGGGCTAACTGTGCAGCAGGTCCTCAGTGAGCTACCTCTGGAAGGAGACAAAATGTAATGCAACAGCACCAATGACTCATTTTCACAGTGGGATATTTGTTCTCCTTCCATCTGCAGTCTACTGTTAAGTGCAGCTGCGAACCTAGACACTTATCTTTCCCTAGTAAAAATAGAAAAATTATATGCTTCCTTGTTAGCCTAATTAAAGTAAGCTGCAATTGTTCATAGTTTTGTTTAAGTATATAAACTATTTGCCTGGGAGAAACACAAACTTGTGTATTGTGTGTAACAGAACAAATGGAAAGGTTGCAAAGATGGGGCGGTGCTCCCTCAAAAGAATCAGGTAAAGTGACCTCTGTGGCTTGAAGCACCTTTCAGCAGCTGTGGTGACTTTACCCAGCTGGAGTTAGCTTGGCTACAGTTACCCATTGCCAGGGACTGGCTGGACACTGAGGGGTGGTGGCTGGGTACTGATGGGTGGGTACTAGGAGAAGTGAGGTCAGAGACTGACTTTGAAGAAGGGGTCTGTGATTTGGGGGAGCCTGTAACAGCCAGGAGACGAGAATTCTATTATTCATAAAGGGGCTGTTTTAAATCTCAGTATGTGGAGACTTCTCCTTCACAGTAAGCAGTTTGTCTGAAGCAGGTAGAAGCCTAGCATTACCATGATGCACAAATCCACTGACCATTCATCTACAGCCCCCTTAAATGGATTTATTACCAAGAGCCTCTTAATAAAAGCAGACAATGCACCCCAATTCTTGAAATCAGCACAAATTAATTTCCATTTTATGATTGCAGCATGCATATGAAGGAAAGAACACATCCCGCTAGTCAGTGCCCTTGTTTGCACGTAACTCTGAGCCAAACCATAGCTTAGCACAAATGAGTAAAAGGTGCAGGACAAACCTTGGTTGCAGCTCATCATTTGCTGGGAGAGAGCTAAACCACAAGCATGCTAAGCCAAATTACAGCTTAGCTTAGAGAAACGCAGCAACAAAATACCTGAGGAGGTGAAAAGCAGCCGGGATCTCCTTTCCACATATTTGTTGGCTCATGCTATGCCATGGTTTGGCTTAGCGTGATGTGTTAACAGGGCCAATATCTCCATTAGCTAACTCTTCAGCAGCTACAATCTTCTGAAAACTCAAGTTGTGTGGTAGATTTCATCAGTGTGCTGGGCAAATTAGTTAAGCTACTGTGAACATAGAACTATTGTTGTGTAATAATGTGCAAATATATGCACAATGCTGTTACTATAGTTGAAATCAATTAAACAAGCACTTATAATGAAGGCAAGTAGGATCTTTGATTTGGAGTGAGGTGGGAGTGGAGTTATGCTACAATAAAAAGGTCATTTTTTCTTTTTAAAAAGGATTTTAAATACAAGGAAGTGCTAGTTCTAATGTTGCAGATGGGGAACATGTATACCGTTCAGAAACAAATGGTAAGCAACAGAAAACAAAAACCTTTCTTACACTCATGTAAAATAGAGATTTTGAAGCTCTGTTTTGTATCTAGAACTTATCTATCATTTTTACACAAAAGGTCTACTTTATATAGCTTGCAATCCTCTAAGCCCTGTTGAATCAGAGTGCCTTTGAAATGTACTGAAGATAAAAATCCAATCTAAGGTTTGTATCCTACTAAGTCAAGAGTTGATCCAGAGAAATCAAATCAATGCACCTAAGTTAGTCAGGATTAACTGATGTCCACTGATTTCCACAGGTCTTCTCTAAGTATGACCTAGTTGGATAAAACCCTGAATCTGTAAATAGGACAGAAAAGTGCACTGCTGAACTCTCAAGTCCATTTTAAAAGACAAATTCTTTTTTGCTCCTTGTTAACTCAGATAGTTGTCAAATACTTTAATGGTGAAAATCACAAGCACAATGATGACATCACAAGCACTAGAGCACAGTACTACTCACACAATAACTGGATGTATACTTGTGAAACATTTTTTATCAGAATATGAGTATTCACTGCACCCTCTTTACATCACCATTCTCTATGGACTCCCATATTCAGTGGTAAGAATATTTTTTTCTACCACATGGTTGTATTGAATGTTTTTTCAAAAGGAGCTGGGATTACAACATTCCTAGTTTTTAATTTATTGATCCACTACTAAAATCCTTGCAATAAAATAATGCAGTCAATTTGAAAAACATCCATTAGCTGGTATAAAATCAGTTAGATTAATAATTTCATCAATGTCCAATATGAAAAAGTAAAATAAAAATGGATGGTGTTAAGAATCATAATGCTTAGTTGCCATCTGAAATTCAAAAAGTCTGCGGAAATCACTGATATGAAGGGAAAGAAACTGAGCAGAGGAAAGAAAACAGCCACAAAGCAAAGGAAGATGATACACTTACACTCACCCAAAACCAAAACCAAATTGCAGCAATATATTTTAAAGGTCAACTGCTGACCAAACGATATCAATAACAACGTAGAAAATATTAGGGCAGAGTGAGTGTGAGGCATCTCAGCTCCTTCTAATAGCAAAACAAAGCAACAGACACATACACAAATGCATGCCATTAAAAAAGAACTATATTGATAAATACTCAGGATTTAAACGTATCAGGAGCACTAAAACCTTCTGTAGATTTTCATGCTCTTGTTAAAGTGACTGCATTACTATTCAAATTTGCCAAATCAATCTGATTTCTACTGAATAATTTGCTGGTTTGACTTACGTCATCCATAAAATCAATCAATGAGGATGATGAAGAAGAAAAGGAATCCTATTTTAACGTATAGAGCAGTAAAGAAACAGAAACAGATAGATGAAAACTTCTGTTTTGTGAAAATAACCAGCACCGCCATACTGTTGAGAAATCAAGTGAAGAAAGATTCCAAGTGATTTACATATTATTATTTTTTAGTATACCTTTTGAACAGCTTTTGTTAACTGACTATTATTCTACCAATATTACATAGTAGTTTAATTATATTAAAGACAGTGCAAGGGAACATAGGATTGTTAGAACAATATAGACTTTTTAGGTTTGCTG
Organism: Podarcis muralis; assembly: GCF_964188315.1. Taxonomy (NCBI): domain Eukaryota; kingdom Metazoa; phylum Chordata; class Lepidosauria; order Squamata; family Lacertidae; genus Podarcis; species Podarcis muralis. The sequence continues at coordinate 32,184,174 of NC_135657.1, forward strand.
TACCTTTAGGAGAATTATGTAGATGTGGAATGTGTCATTAATTGTCACAATTTCTTAGTGGCAGGATTTTACTATCCAAACTAACAAAATGTCTGTGGCCATAAACATGGGCTACATTTGTGTGACTCGGCAAGTGACAGCAACAGCTTCCTTTTCCAGCTCCAATTTTTCTTCCACTTGCCCTTGCTTCCTCGCCCCCTCAATCAATTGGGACCTTCACCCCAGTCCATAATCTCATCTGTGTTTAGATCCCAGGTCCCTGCCTTTACTCAGTCGCCTTTGCTTCAGGTATAGTACATTGCTGTGGTCATGTTAGTAAGGTATCCGCCCAATAGTGATAAAGCACAATGTGTAAACCATAGAACAAATCTTGGTTATAGCTCATGGCTTGCCTGGTGAGAGCTAAACCATAAGCTCATGTTGGGACAACATGCTAAACCAAACTATGGCTGATCTATTTGTGCTTAGCATGGTTTGGCTGAATATAACATGTGATCTTGGCCAATGTGTCTCTTTCGTCCCCAAATTGAGTTCTATTTCTCTGTTGTGCTTACAAGCCCTGTTTCATGCCCAATAAGCATGGGATGCCTTTGTCTGGTGGCACTGTAGCCCATAGATTGCAGCAAAATACTGGGCAAGATTTTGCCCAGTATCTTCTCTGTGTGATAGGCTCATAGGAAAAAGCTGTCCCATGAGCCCTTGCTGCAGAAGGGAGGGGAAAGCCTAAGGCTGCTTCCCCTGGAGCTCACAGTCATTTTGCTTTGAGAGCTTTCTGCCCATCCACCCTCAGGTTAGAGCCTTAACTGAGCAATTTTGGGCTGGAAAGGATTTTTTCTCTCTCAACGTGATTGGCACTTGGTTGGGGTTTTTTCGCCTTTCCCTCGGTGAAATTATGGCTTTCCTTTGTTAGGTGGAAGAATGTTGTTTGTATGAGGGTGGAAATGGCATTGGTCAGGATCAACATTGAATAGAGGGGCCTGAGGGGAGGGGCCTGAGGGGAGGACTGACCATGGCAAACCCAAGTGTGGGTTTGGTATTTGCGTGGTTGGAATCTGCACTCTGGCCTGCCAGTGAGACCTTGCTTGCTTGGCTTGCACCACAGCAAGATTCAACACTGGCTGATTCCTGTTGTACAGATTTGGAGCAATCCAAACCCAGCAGATCCATTCCATCAACATGCGGCTTGTGGAATGATGAACTGATCCTGGGACCCAATGCCATGCCAACCCTTGCTGGTGTCAATAAAGATTTGGCCTGATTTTATCCCATCACTATTGTACGGTCTGGTTATTTTGCTGCTCTCATGAGTCAGATAATGCACCTGCCTGGACAAATAATAGTTGTGGTAGTTGTTATAGTTGTGTCAGTCCTGAGCTTTCTAAACCTTTTAAGCACGGCGTCCTTAAATGTAAAGTGTGTAGATTGCTGAGGGCTAAGAATACAAAGAAGCCTAAGAAGAGGTGTCACGCTTGCTGGTGTCACAAAAGCACTATCATCCTCAAACAGGACAAAGCAATGCTATTCTTGCATACAGTTCCTAAAGTAAAGGGGCATTTGGGTGAAATTTTGCAGGTTGCTTAAACACAATCTATTATCTTGCACTTTGTCTTGGTTTTCTAATCTCATCTGTGCTAAGAAAGCAGTTCAGAAAACAAAGGGAGACAAGAGGTCGCAGTATTTTATGAAACTATTCTGTTCTGTATTTTCCATTCATAACAGAATGAGATAGAAATATTGTTAAAAGTAAGATTTGTACCTAAGTGTTTTATATTGTAGGGCTCTTACTTTATTTGAACAAGGAAGACAATGGAATCCACAATACTTTTCATTTCTATTTTTCTATTATTTCTATTTTTATTTCTATTTCTATTATTTCTATTTTAAGATATGTCCCCTGCTTTCTATGAAATCAGCAACCTAATTATTTTGAAAAATCAGGGACGTGAAAATAAATGCCTAAAATAAATTATCCGAGAAAATAACAGAATCTGGAGGGTTTCTGCCTTACTATGTGTCTGAAGTAAATTTCTGATTTGAACATATGGGAGTTGCAATTAAAAGATCCCTATAGCAATGCATGGAAATAATGCAATAAAAAACAACACAGTATCAAAACCTAAGTATAAGACAAATAATACATGTTCCTTAGAGATCAAAGGCTGAGATGCTATATACATTTACACAGGAGCATGCATCATTGCTTCTGAATAGACATGATAGGCTTGCACAGTGAATTTCCCCCCAACACATAAGTGTAGTTATTATTTCAAAGAAGTAGTGACCACAAACTGAATATGCACATGACATCAAAATATATAATATATTAGCTGTTTACTTACTTCAAATTGATCCAGAGCAGAGGTAGGCGCATTCAAAAATGCCAAGAAAGAATTCTGTGAGTCTTGGTGCTTTACACCTAGAAAACAGCAGCAAGTCTTTAACCTATAGAAAATGGCCAACTGGGTCATTGTCTATGGGTTGTCCTTCTTGAGTTATCTCAGTTGCTACTCCAAAATGCACCAGCTTGCTCCACAGCTCAGGAAAAGAAAAAGGAAGCAGAGCTGTAACACTCCAAAGTACAACATCATGTCATTTGCAACAAGATCTCAAAATAATTAAGTTTGCATATTAATTTCTTAGCGTCTTTTTCTAATCCTCATACTTATAACCATTGTACTTAAAATTCTTAGACCGACATCCTCCGGATACAATGAAGATTTCCAGTACTGGTGCAAGTGCACAACTGGTAAACCTCACTGAATCTGAGAACTATTCTCTGGCCTTATATATCAAGAGTTGCTTACAAAATTCTGGCCCCTGCAGCAGCAAAAAACCCACTAGTACCGTGGCAGTTGAAACATTTTTTTTTTAGGATCAGATTGTATAACTAAGGACTCAGCTAGACTGGTAAAGAAAAAGTGTTTTATATGCATTGTATATGCGATATAACACTGTGACACCAGATGGCATTCTGGAGGGACTGTCTTTCCCTACTGGATTTCCCTGTATGAGTTTACAACGTGTTTAACTGAATCACTTCTTTTGCTGTGTCTAGATCCAATCTAAGACAGAGTAAGGTTATGTTTACAGATTCACGGAGCTATATTGGTTTGGTCCGCTTATCTCTCCTTTCACAAATGCAGTTCTTACCACACTCTACCATTAAAGGGATCCACTTCTATCTACTCCTCCAATAAATATAACTTCCTGGGCTTTTTCTTGGGTGGTTTTAAATTTAAACTGAGTGAAACGTTTGTCCAGTGCAACTAGAGTTCCATGGACAATTTTTCAGAGGAGATTCCCCATTATGAAGCTATCCAAACAGTACCGTATTCTACCCTACTACTGATTTGTCACAAGGACTTCATTGTGCCCTTCTGAAAGAACAGCTAATAAGAAGCACCCGTGGGCTTAAATCAGATGTATGCGTAATAACTCAGCTAAGTAAACATGTATTTTGATCATGAAAACTCACCATCATCAATGGGGCAAAAGCACAACAATTAAAATGAATAGGATGATAGTACATGAAGGAATCAATCTTTTCTATCTTAATGTTCAGCCCCTGATTGTGGTATTGTTGTAACCGGGGTGGTGGTGGTGGTGGTGACGAAAAATAGGTGCCAGTACACACCACCACCATCCTGCTTGCTCTCCCTGCTCTATCGCTCCCCCCCACCTTTGCTGATTCCTCCTCTGTCGCTGTTGCTTCCTGTGGAAGGCACAGCCTCTCAGAGGCACTTTGGTGCAACACTTACAATCGCCAAACCACTTTCCAGGGAAGTACCTGACAATCGTAAAAGTTGCACCAAAGTGCCTCTGCTCTGACAGGACTTTTATGATCGCCAGGCTCGGAAGGCACTCTGGCGATCATAAGGGTCGTGCCAAAGCACCTCTGGGAGCCTGTGCCTGCAGCCGCGGGAAACAGCAGCGATGGAGGAGCAAGCGGCAAAGGTGTGTGGGGAGAGAGGAGCAAGTGAGTCTGGGGGCGGGCAAGCGGTGGCGGCAAGATGGTGGCTGGGGGAAAGAGGTGGTGGTACACTGTGCCAACAGAAAAAAACACTGGTTGCAACCCAGAATGGCACTGGTAAACGATGAAGAGCAAAGTAAACAAACAAACAAACAAACAAACAAACAAACAGAATGATTGTAGGAGCAATTGATAAGACATTTATTTTTGAGAAAATAATTTATAATTTATTTTCCCACTCTGTAAGACTACTCTAGGTGGCTTGTAGCTTAAATCAAAAGAATTGGCACATTTTAAATTATTTCTTCACCATACGATACATAAAATATCTGAGTTGTAACTACTCATTATGCCAGTAACTTTCTATTAAATAGTGATCAACTGCTGTATAGTACAAAAACAAAAGGATTTGGAAAAAAGACTTTATGAACCAAGACAACTGTCCTTCTGTATTTTTATACCAGCTGTGGGTACATCTTATCATGTAAGAGCTATGATGGTATCTTAGAAGCCAGAGTCCATATTCTGTCAGCACACTCTAAGACGCCATTCTTACTTGATAAGATATACCCAACTGCTGTGGAGTGGGTTTTGCCTTCCTTTATTTGGACACCAATTCTCGTACCCTTTTCTGATCGGAGTTCTTCTGTCTCTTTTTTCAGTCTCTCTATTTCTGACAATAGGTCAGAGTTCTTCTTGTCAGATTCCTGTAGTTTGCTTTATACAAATAAAAAGAGAGAGAGATACAGAGAGATCCAATTAGTAAGGGCCATGTTATTTAATCGTTACTTTGAACATATTTTTTCAGCACTGTTCAGTCAAGATCAATGTCAGCCATGTCACACTGTCAGAAGTATAACACAAAACATGGAAGTGAGTGCTACTGTAGCAAGGAACCTTGAAAAAGGAATTAGTGATTGTCTCTGAATATCCTTCGAGTTGGCTCTAGTCTCTGTTTATGAAAAACATTATGAGCAGCAGGCATGGGAATAAATGATCTCTATTTTAAAAATACAGCACTGATTATTTTTGGTGGCCATTTCCTAGCAACTGTGATGTTTACTGGTGGAGATGCATGTTCCAATATACAACCCCAGGAACTAATTCTGGAAATTCTAGTCTAATACTGGCTTGTTAAGCCTTTGGCTACCTTTCAAAAATGCATTAATTGAAACTCGAGTTGGCCATCACCCCTTTATGAAAAATAGCTATTTGGGTCTTGCTATTCGGGTATTACTATTAAAATAGCTATTATGTTAGGAGTCACAGAATACGTTTCATGCCAGTTTCATTGTTGAATTCTGTTATGGGGAAAATTGAATAGAATTCATGCTGCTACTTAGCTGGACTCTTGCTGCTACTTTTAGTTTTCAAAAGCAACTAAAAAGTCTTGCCTGCAACAAGAATTTTATATAAATTATATGACCTGGAGCAGTCAATTTACTAGAAATTATCTGTCTTCAATCATCTCCCTCGATCATTGAATTTCTTAAGTCAACAAAATGGATTGTGATGGAAAAAAGATCGTTCTTCAGAATCCATAAGCCAATCGTGGTAAACTAGCAGAGGAATGCAGTTTATTGCTTTTTTTAAGGTTGTAAAATGCAACATAAATTTTATTTTCAACAAAGATCTTTGAAGCACCTTAAAAAAGCACAGATTTTCCAGTAATGATTCAATTAACTACAAATTATAGAAGGATAACTTTTGCTTTTAAGTCAGGCTGCCATGAATAACTGTAGGATTATAGTTTGACAGGCAATATATTTTAGGATTTATCAGTATGTCTTTTGTAGAAAAGTCTTTGCAAGCTAGAACATTAGAACCACCAATTCTTACCATTCTGTTGCAATATTGCAAGCTTTAACTTTATTTAACTCCTCTTGAATGGCTTGTTTGGCTCGTATTTCTGCATCAAGGGCTGACTGTAGCTCTAACCTTGCAGACATATCCAGTTTTGCAAAACGCCGCATCTTCCAGGGCATGTCCTAAAAAGAAAAGCCGTTTCCTTTTATTTAAGGCATTTGTTACATTTCAATCTTATGGTCTTCCAAAAGAGTCCTGGCAATGCCCCAAATACATTATCTTTCTTTGATCCAAGTAATAAAAAAAGTTGTTGTACTATCTTATTCTTTTATAGGCAATAGCAGTTTTATGAAATATTCCATTTATGCTATAGAATACATTAGCAACAATTAAAATACTTATTCATTGGGGGGGGGGATGAATCTATCACAGAGAAAGTTTCCATGCCCTCTCTGACCTCCTTTAAACAAGCTTTAATAAATACAACCTTTACTGTTTAAACTGGGATGTCATGGAATGGGGACTATTGTCCACAACAGTGATTTTAGTCAGTTTGATTATTTAAATGTAATGTTGAAATAACTGTTTTTATATACCGTACACTACCTTGTAACAGATTAAAATCAGTATAGAATTAAATGGATGATCACAGATTCACAGAATCACAGAGTTGGAAGGAGGTATTAATCACCTTCCTGGCCCAGCCAGCTGTCCTGTCCCTGCCAGTTTTCATCAGCCAAGAGGAGCAAGAGTCCAGAGGGCAAATGGTTGCCCTGACCGATTGAAGCACCTTGTCTGCATCCTCAAGCCTTACTAACTGAAACTGGTCCAGCTAACAGGACTAGACAATTCTCTGGAACACCTTTCAAGATTCATCTGCTGTAACTGGTAGCTAATATAACTCACACTAGGCATTTATTTGATGGCACAGGAAATCTTTAAAAAATACACTTAATAATTGCTTACTGTTGCTCTTGCCCCCAAACTGGAGTTCCTCAGGGCCTCTAGTTCTTCAGTCATTTTGGAGGCTAAGGCCTGGAGATAGCCTCGGGCATCCTTTTCATCGCTTACCCTAGTCAAGCAGTGAAATAAGATGTAAGAACTTTGGCAAAAGCAAAGGCTAAGTTTTTGCTCTATTGTGACATCTAAGTTAGAGAGATAATGAGGATGTTGAAAAACAGCCAGAACGAGAATTTCATAAAATCAATCGTAATTATAGAAAAATAAAGCCCAATTAGTTAAGCTGCAAGCGGAAACAACCCACGTGATGCCCCTCAAGTTTTCTTGGGTGCTGTGGAACTGAATCCTTAACATTTCTAAAAAATAGGCACCAAAGGACATAATGTTCCATGGTCTTGTACAGCTCCCATTCATTTCAGTGGTGCACAGGTGTATATGGGCAGGTGGTGACCATTGCATATAATGCAATACTCTCATTTTCTATCTTCATTTCATTTATTGTGTTTATATCCCATCTTTCCTCCAAAGAGCTTGAGGTGGGTACATGGTTCTCCTCTCCCTATTTTATTCTCACAACAACCTTGCGAGGTAGGTTAGGCTGGGAGTGAGTCACCCAGAGAGCTTCATGGCTGAATACCAATTCAAACCCTGGTCTCCCAAGTCACAGTCTAACATTCTAATCATTACATCACTCTGGCTCTCCAAAAGCTGACAATGAGTAGTTGTTTTAAAGTAAATGAATAAATGAATTCCGTTTTTTATTATAATTATAATGGGGGGGGGGACAGCTGAATAATACATATTTTTCAGGAAATTATGATCCTTACAGTTTTTCTAAGCATTCAGGTTGTGAATGCTGAATAAATGTGTGAATGATGGCAGCAATCAGCATGGAATTGGCATAGCTGTAATGAAGGCCAGATGTTTAGGATCATAGCCAAAATCACAAACATGCTCCTTTGAACACATGTAATTGTAGCAACTCACACATTTATGCATTTTTCACACATGGGGGTGCATATGCCTTTTCCTACATGGAGAAGCTGTCTGTGTAGGAAAAGCCACGTGTGAAACAGTTCCTGGGAGGTGTTTAATTACGACCACCATTCCATCTGCTTCCATATTTCAACTGGACGGACCGTTTTACTGGGCAATGAAAGGCCCAAATGTCTCCTGCACACAGAAATCATAAAATGTTCTTTTTAACCAGCCCAAAAGGAAACTGGTATTGAGATCTGTGCAAAAGCTGTATGCATCTTTAGCAACCAGTAGATGGCAATAAGTTCCAATATGCCATTTGTGCAGTTCATTTGCATTGTGTAGAGCTAGGCTGCATTCCTGCAGGAATGGCAGTGCCAGGCTCAGTGTGCTCGGAAAATCTTCCTAATTTTCTCCATGCTTGTTGTTTGGTGCCAGGTCAGTTCATAGACAGACCACCCTCATCCTTCATCTGAACATGAATGGAACTGATCCGAGGAGTACTGCTGAGACCTTAGTGGGTGAGCTGGGTGCAGCTGAACTAATTGATGTGGCACAGCATCACCTCAGACAGCGGGTGCAGGGAATTGCTGTGATTCAAAATGATTCCATTAACCTCACTTGGAAACCTTTCCACCTTGGGTTGGGACTGCCATCTGTTGCCGGGTCAGACTGGGGATACCATTGTTGTAACCAGAGCTTTCTTTCAGCGGGAACTCAGTTCCGGCACCTCTAAGGTGGGTTCCATTGCCATTATAAGAGAGCAAGGGAGGCGATCATAGTGAGTTCCTGTACCCCTTTTTCTAGAAAAATAGCACTGGTTGTAACTGCTGCCCACAAACTGACGAAAGTAGTTTTGGGAGAGACTGAACATTCACACTGAGGCTCTGTCTACTGCTTTTGCATGGGATTTCACAATCTCCATGGCAACCATAGGGCTGTCTCAATTTCCCCTGCCCTGGTTTTAATGTTTGCATGCATGTGTTTTCTTTTCTTGTAAGTTGCTTTGAATTGCATGTGGCAAAAACAAACAAACAAACAACCCAACACCAATATATTTCATAATAATAATTAGCAGGATCGGTTGGAGAATTAATTTCATATCCTGAGTTTTGACAGGTCCAAACAGACCATACTTCAGGCTTTTGTAATATTCAAGGTACATTGGATTCTATGTGTACTAAATTTCACCTTTCTGCTAGGGAAGTACCTGAACACATAACCACTTAATTTCCAGTCAGTGAGAGAAAATATATAAACATATTTGCTTTACTATGTTCCCCTCACCTGGCTTGCATGAGAGACTTTTGCTTATGACAAAGAAGTACTATAAATCATCCAGCTTTGATTCTTTATTCTTTGCTTCTGTAAAACCAGACCTTCAAGGGTGAAAAATGGACCCTGATCCTTGAGTTTGAATTATGTACATTTATGAAGTGAACTACATTGCTTGGACCACATCCAATGTTTCAGAGCCCAACGTGCATTGACTAACCATACTCAAAAGCCAGAGCTATGCCTAAATATGGACAGTAAAGTTATACTGGATGTGAAAGCACTGTCTAGCTAACAAGGCTTCCCTAAAAAGACTATGTTTATCCATTTTTACTTAATACAAAATTAAATTATACAGCTGCTATGAAAGCAGATAAAAAGGACACAAACATTTAAAAAATGATACTGCCACAAGACACTAACATTAATCAGTGTAAATGATCTGTGGAAATGTTTAGGTACAGATTGTTTTCAGAGTTACATTTTACAAATGGTCCAAAAATGGAAAAACAAATCACTGCAAAAAAATTGTTTTCCCCACTAACAGTTCAAACTCATGCCTGCATCTTTATTTCAGAGCACTGTAAAAGACGGGGGATTGAGTTTTGTCAGTATGATAGAAGGGAATATTAGAAACTATTACTTGAAGGCTACTTTTCATTCTGTAGCAATTTTCAAAGGGGCAGCCTCTTAATGAATAAGTGAACTGCAGTCTAAGAAAGCTTACAGATTTGGTAGTCTTTAAGATGCCACAAGATTCATTTTTTTATATTTTGTGTTTTGAATTTAATTTATAGGATACAAATAAAGAAGGATAATATGCCAATTCTGTGACTAAAAAACAAAACAAAAACCTTCCACCACCACCTTTTATTCTACCATATATGAAGCTACTTAGAATTCTACTAGTTGTTACTTGTATTTGAAAATCCAACAACTATACCCAGTGGTGGTTTACATTCCTGAAAAGAGTTGAGTTTTCTGAAGCTTGGAAACAGAACACCAGGGGACTGAAGAATTAAATTCTGTTTGTCCAAAATAGAACGTGCCTTGTTGCATGAGGGACAGTGGCAGACGGGATTAGATGAAGGTTCTTACCACTGGATGATCTCCGTGATCTGGGCTTCCCAGTGCGCTACAGATTCTTTTTTGTCAGCAAGATCTCTCATCTCTTCTTCCAGTTGCCGGTTGCTCATACTTAGTCTCTCATACATGGCTGTAAGCTGAATAGATTTTAAAGACAAGAGGTATGATCTTGGCTTGCTGGCCTAAAATGGCTTTTCTTGTGTTTCTTGTGAACTTTTAGAATCCATAAATGTGCTCCACTATCCTACGCAGCCTGAGGAGGTATGCTTCTGAATACCAGTGGCTGGAAACCACAGGGAAGTGCTCTTGCGCAATTGGGTCATGCTTGAAGGCTTCCCATAGGCATCTGGTTCGCTACTGTGAGAACAGGATGCTGCACTAGATGGGACATTGGCCTGATCCAGCAGGGCCTTTTTGTGTTCTTATGCTCTGCTGGTTGTGTCCTCATGACATATGTTGCCAGAAGCACCTATGTAAAACCAACTACCCCAACCCATAGTATCTATTGTGCAAATGGATCTCCTCAATGGTCAACAAATCACATGCATGGGTGAGTCTCATTGTTAACTGCGGAATGCAAAAAGTCAAAGCATTCTAGAATTCACAATGGAAAAATCATGCCTGATTTGTGGTGCTCACTTGCCAGGTTCTCCTTAAGCACACATTCCTTTTCTATTTCTATTTTATTTTATTTTATTTATTTTTATTATTACCCTGCCCTTCTGCCACTCTGGGTAGCTTCCAGCACATATAAAAAGGGCTGCCTTTAGATGTCTTCTAAAAGTTGTGTAGTTCTTTATCTCCTTGACATCTGATGGGAAGGCAGTACACTGATGAGAAGGCCCTCTAATTTCAGTGAAATTCAGCACCATCTAGTTCAATTATGCATTCCTGGGTTTTGTATGAATTCTATATTTTGATGTTTCCACAGTGCATGGGCTGGACAGATTGTGGCCCTACCAATATTGTTGGACTCCAGCCAGCGCAGCCAATAGTAGGGAAGATGGGAGTTGAAATCAAACATCTGGAGGGCTATGGGTTTGCTACTTCTGCCATACTGCATTCCTATTTTCTGAGGTGGAAGCCCTCCTGAGGCACTACTCACATGAAAGGGACAAACAAGGTGGAAGGAGCTGAGGGGGCCACATGTTAGCCACATTTCTGAAGTTGCATGACTTTTCTCACCCTTGATGGGGTAAAACTTCTGAAGTAGGGAGTCTGCTCTCTGTTCCCCATGCAGAAGGAGCCACACAAGTCTGGAGAGCTAAATATACTTCCTTTCACCATAATTTCCCCTTCATAAGAACAATGCTTGAAGCGGACTATAGTGATCATTTTCTTCCAGCTAAGGCTGTCCAAGGCTTTTTCATGCCAATATAAGGGTTATTCCAAAGTCCTGGTGTAATCTAAGTCCAAAACAGTTTCACATTTTTCTCTTTGTTTCCTTGTAACACATTTGACCCTCACTCATTTGATAAATTTTATTTTATTTTATTCTGATCCCTTATTTAATTGTCTTTCATTGGTATTTTTGAACCATCTAATGAAGCAGTCTGTTGTCCATAAATACTTCTGGCATAAGTTTGGATCTGTAATTAACTTTGCATTTTACCAAATAGAAATTAACTTTTGGCTCCTAAAGTAATCAGCATGCCAGTGTATCTTAATCTATATTATTCAGTAATTTTGTGGGATCTAATTGGAAATGAATAGAGATATCATCAAATCTAAACTCTCATCATGGGAACATAATTAATTATACTTGAATCCGTATTGGAAGTTATTCACATTTTCCCAGTTATATGCTCCTTTATGAATTTTTCAACTTTGCTCAATTTTTTAATTTCACCCACAAAACACTTACCTTATCAAGCTCAGCAGAAAGCTTTTTGTTCTCCTCTGTCAAAAGAATCTTCTCCCGTTCATATTTCTGTTTGAACTCTGTTTCAAATTCTTCTCTTTCACTTTGGCTAAGGGATAATACAAAATGAAATAAATCATTAGCATATATGGAAAATAGTACAAATATATGCTTTAACAGAAATCTTGCAGAACATTAAGGACTGACATATACAGTAACTAAGAAAATATTATACAGTAATCTGCACATCCACTGAAACTGGAATAACATGATTATCTGTTTTGCCTCAGGACAACAAGACAATGTGTTCTGTGTTAGGAGTACGAATTAACGTCTCTTTAATGTGGGACACCAGAGTCCCAGTTAGCAGGCATTTGTCATTTTATTGTAAAAAATACTTAACATTGACCTCTTATTCATTGTCCAAATACAACATATTGGATGAAACCAGTGAAAGCAATGGAACAAGTTAAAGTTGCATTAATTTTTGAAGGAAATTAGGCAGGGCTGGAGTTCTCTGGATGACACCCAATCTTGCTTTAATGCTGTGAGAAGGTTTCCACGAATCTCAAACAGTCATAGTTAAGAGTAAACATTATGATTCAATATCCTTATTCATTTTTACAACCCTTTGCAATTCTGAAGCTAGTGAAAGAAAGAGTTGCCATATATGGTGCCTGGAACTGCAAAACTCCCATGCATGAAGATTCTCATTAGGTTAATAGAATGGTCCTAATTATGACAAAATCTAATACGTGAAAACATCCATGTGTCAATTTACCAGATACAAAATAAGCCAAGCACTTTCTAACCATCACCACAAGTAACAAATGTACAGTTACCGGACTGGAGAATCCCACAAATGAAAACAAGACACATACATCCCTCCCTAAAGTCCTGTCCTGGCCAAATGCATTGCTAGAGAAGAGAAATGGGAGAGCAAAGAGCAGATACTTCTATGAAGAACGGGGGAGCAGTCCCCAAACTGGCACAAAGATGAGCATGAGCCACTGACTTTAATTCCAAAATCTGTAAGTGGGAAGTTTATGGAAGGGAATCTGCCCTCCTCCCAGTACTTCCCAGAAAGGCTCTCCAGGACGTGTGCTGGGCCTCCAAGCGCCCAGAAGAATGAGACTTTTCAGGGGTCACAGGGGTCTAAAGTGGGAGGAAGCATAGGACTTAGAATGCCGAAAGGTGCTAACACCAAGTAAGGCCTTTGGTTCTATACTGTCCACACTGACCAGAAACAGCTCTCCAGGGATTTGAGCAAGAGTCCTTCTCAGCCCAACCAGAAACCTCTGCATGCAGATCTGCATGTACTTTAACTGCAAACCGAATAACTCTCAAGATGACCAAGAGCAGCAAATCATGGGATACACAATTTAAAATCTTTATCCATTTGGATCCCTAGTTTGTTTTATATATTTCAAAATATTATGTCTTTTCTATGTGGCCTACTATTTTATCACTCTACATTTATTGAAGTATGCCATATAATAGATGTTGAAAGCCTGCTAGAATCAGTAGGCCTTAAACGCCCATCATAAAGCAAGTCAAGAAAGAGCATGCTGGGTTTCCCTGGTAAAACAGGTGATGCTTCTCCATCATATCTTTAACATCTAGTTAGTATAACCATGGTAGATTTCATTGTGGATGTAATGCTTAACCAGACCTGAGGGCAATGGATCAAGGGAGAGGGAATGCTCAGTAATACACTCTGTTTCTAATCTTTCACCATGGTTAAGAGATTTCAGTCATACTGGCCTGCCTTTCACATCAGGCTAAGTCAAACCATTGCTTAAAGTGAATGAGCAGGCATGTGAATCAATATGGCTAATATGACCCAATACGCCCACTCACACATTCAAACAAACCACACTGCAACCAACCGAACGTACCAACCTCTCATCTCTCACACAACATACATACATACATACATACATACATACATACATACATACATGGCCTACTCACATCATGCTGACAAAAAAACCTTGCACAAACAATATACAACAGAAAGAAGGATCAGTATCCCCCTTTTCCCGATTGTGTAATGTCTACGACAGCAGTGTCTCACACCAAATGTAACTGAACTGTGAAAAAGATTCTATGAATTGAAAACAGAGACACTATATGTATTCTTGTTATACAAGCAAATCTGTAATAAAAAAACTTCAGTTATAGCCCATGGTTTGTATGGACAGAACTAAGTTTTTCCTACAGTTGCCCATTTGTGGTCTGTATTGAGAGAGCTAAACTATGAACCTGGGTTCAGATGACACACTAAGCTTAGATCAGCGAAGTGCAGCACTAGAACGACGAAGAAGGAAAAATGCAGATCCAATATTTCTAGGATCCTGCATGTTTGCTTATTTGTGCTAAGCTATCGTTTGGCTTAGTGTTACATGTGAATGAGGGCTATGTTGGTACAATGTCTTGGTGATAGAATTTAGTCAATATTTCTTACAGTTCAGCAAAACTAGCCACCAATGTTTATCAGCCAGCATTTGAGCCATGACAATAGTACTCAGTAAGAGTATTTTTGGTTTGAATTTCCTATTTCTAATTTGAAATTCGTTTACTGTTTCAATAAGACTTTGAAATATAGCACAGGAATATCAGACCCAGCTCTGAATTTGTGTGTTGCTAGGCATCATTTGAAACATAACACTTCATTCTAACAATGTAGCATATTAATCACTACTGTTTAAACTCTAATTCTGTAATCCAACACCACCCATCCCTCTCCCCAACCAACAGATTCCATGCATATGAAGAACAATCTGGGAGAAAGCCAAAAAAGATTAAAGCATTAACTATCAGGGGAATGGATAATGGGTCTCACAGCTATGTGGGAGACATGGGTTTAAGGCTAACTTCTCAGGCAACAGGTCAGAGTCTTTAATTAAGCATTTGGTTGCATTTTTGTCTTAGTTTATATGAACTTAGTACTTTTTGTGCTTCTAGGTATTGGTGGTTTCATTCACAGCTTGTGAAGTAGCTTTAAATTTGCATCTGATGCAATATGAGAAGATGGGGAAAATGCAGTACGAAGCTTTTATGTTAAACCACTTTGGTGGTAGCCTTAGAAATCTGATGTGCTGCGAGTCTCAGCTGAGACTGCAGTGGAAAACAGCTCTCCTGAAAGAAACAAGACCAGTAAATAATGGAACACAGGGAAAAGTCAGAGGTAGTTTAGAATGCTAGCTCAGAGCTAAGCAAACATAAACTTTAGAGCCACAGTGAAGAGTATTTGTTCTTTCTAGTCTCTGAAACACTTCTCCTCTGTCCATACACTTCAGTTGTCTTTTGGCTCAAGAACTGTAGAAAATGTGAAGCAGAAACCAGAGCGTGGTTAAATATTTCAGACTGCAGTCAAAGCACACTATGGTCTCATTGGGCATTACCTGTAAGTAACCATTCATAGGATCAGGCTCCAAGTATCACAAAAATCAGTGGAAATTTAAACACGCATACTAAGTTGCAGCAGTGAATGTGTACTAGGTCAATACTTTGTAAAAAAAAAAGAGGGAAAACAGTAAGTTCCAGTTCTATATATATTTATGAGATGTTACATGTTCAGGCATTTGTCTGAACACATAAACTCTGCATCCATGGATGGGGAAATGCACATTTGTGCATTCAAACAAATGTCTGAACATGCCTATGGTGTCATCATTTAAAGATATATTTTCACAGTGGAAGGAGAATACAGATGATGTCCTTTTGTAATTCTGAAATAATGATGCGTAAAACTGATCAGTACTCCCCTTGCAGTATATTCAGTTTTTAAAAGAATACTCAAAATTGTTCTAGGCACTCCTTGAAAATATCAGTAGATGTCACCATGCACTGTATCATGTGAGGCAGCCCTTTGTTTTTAAATGAAGGCTAAGTTAAGCAGGGTAACCAATACAAAAAAAATCATAAACTCAAAACAAGGTAGGCTATGATGCATGAAACTGCCAATATTTTAGTGACTCCCCCTGGGAACATAAACTGGAACATAAATAGGCTTTTTCAATACATTTTAGAATCAACAGGAAAGCAACAATCTAACTAACTTGCTTTAGTTCCTTGCAAAACCATGGAATAAGATGAAATAAAAGTACTCCTGCTCATTCACTGAGGTATTCAACTTGCTTTTTGAAAGAATTTAAAATTAGTGTTGTCACACAGCCTATCCTGCCTACATGTTATTTTGATAAAGGACGTTTTCGGCATATTGTTTTGTTTCCTATTTCTCACAATGACCCCATTTGGCAATTTTATCTCACATGCTTCCCGACTTCTTTTACGTAACTTCCTTTCCACTCTTTATATTGCCCAAGAAGGTTTTTTTAAAAAGCACACTATAAAAAGCCCTAACATACAATTATAAAATCACAATAGTACGTTTGGAACAGAACTAAAATAGCAAAACAGAACAGCAGCAGAAACCACAACACAACCCATTGAGAATATGAACTGCAACATCCTTTAACATTAAAGGCACCTCAAAGAGTAAGGGGAAAACTAGAGAAAGGCCAGTAGCTAGGTTGATGCCAACTACTCTAGTGTTGCTTCCACATCTAAGGTATATTAACTAGTGCAGGTGCTGATGGTCTACATGCAGTGGGATAGTGGAATCAAGCTGCAAACCCACCTGACATCTACAAGCTGGAAGTCTCAATCAAAAGTAACCCACGTGCATGTAATGCAGTACACGCAAGTCTGATCTAGACCCCTGCAAACTGGGAGGATTACACCTGCACATGTCAACTCCATGCATATAGGCCTCTATTTAAACACAACCTCAAATCCCAAGGGCAAGGTCAGAGGGCACAATCTCAAACCTCCACTGAAGGTAGTGACTGTTTGCACAGGGCTTAAATGAGCAATGAAAAGAGTTGCTAATAACCTTTGCAGCTTCTTTTCCAGAAATGGGTTGTGTAAGGTACACGTGTGGCATAAAGCTTTTATTATTTCCTTGCTTGGAAATGCTCTACATAACTCATTCATGGCTTTGACAATCATGGGCAGGTAATACAGCTAATAAAACTATTCTATCACATTCATCACATCAAAATGTAGCTCTGACAACTATTTGTTTTATGGTTTTCAGGTGTGTGTGCTTTTAAAAAAAAATTACTGAAGCACGTTTTGTCTTTTTCAGTAATTCAGCTTGATTTCACCTAAGACCCACAGATGCTTCACCTATTCCTTCACTCCTATTATTCAATATTACAGTACCAAAGCAGCCCTATTCATATTTGTTTATGAAATAAAAACAAGTGAATGAAGAATGATTTGCCTTTTAACACAATGATGTTTTCTTAAGCACTACTTGCTTTATGACTTTTCAGGTTGGTGGTAATAGATTCAAATTACTGAATTCCAAATGTCTTACTAAAGCTATCTATTTTGATTTTTAAAGCCTGACCTACTGCAGGAATTTTAAGGCTGCCATAGAAAAAATTCAGCAAGGGGAATGGTTTATGTTATATGGAGCAGAAATATTCTTAAATGAGGGAACACCAACCCCACATTGTTTGTGTGGGGGGGACACCTAAATTGTGAAGAGAATGTTATGTCCTAAAACAGTAGGGAATGTATGGTCCCCAGGTGTTGCTCAACCACAACTCTCATCGGTCACAACTATAATGGCGTATGGTCAGGTCAGGGTTGATGGGAGTTATAGTCCAACTACTTCAAGAGGGCCACAGGTTTCCATCCCCACCTGTAGTTGTATCAGGATATCTAAAAGAGAATACAGCATGAAACACACACACACACACACACACACACACACACACACACACACCTGATACTTTTATCATTTTCTGCATCTGAATGGTAAACGAGAAACTGCAACTGTACCATGCATGGGGAAACTCAAGGATCCTACATTTTCCATGTAGGTATTTCAGAACCCTAAATACATATAAATTATCGAGATAGCCCATCACAAATGTCTACTCATACCTTGCTACATCTGGAAGTGGGAAAGGATGAGCCAATTGTTTCTACTCTCAAGTCTGCTCTACTGACCCAACCATACACCAAACATTTTCATGAAATGACAGAAGGAACCTGTGTAACATAGGGGAATGCTAGCAGATGAAACAGGGGAAAGTTGTGTGGCTGTTAATGTAGCAGCCTCATCTAGTTTTTGAAAGCAAGCTACAGCCCTTTTACAATTTGCAAAGCTACAATTAGATCAACAGGAAATGGCTCAGTTGATGCTTTCCAAAAAAAGTCTCCTCAAAAAAAGTCAAAGGAAGAAAAGAATGATAAAACTGGGGCCAGGTGGGTGGGTAGCTTACTATGTTAATAGTATCTTCAAAACCTCACAAAAGAAAATTGCATGGCAGTGCACCATATTTTCCTAAAAAAGGGGCAGCTATCCTGCAAGTTTCTTATTTTCATTCACAGAAAAGGGAAAACACACGTCTGCTTACCAGTACCATCTTACGTAATCTTTTTACTGTGTCCTGAGAGCAAGTGACACACATAAAGTTGCAGCTTATCATTATATTTAGTTTCCTGCTTGGGTACTGCACTGATCTTTATTTTTGTCCTTCTGATCACATATGGGCTACACCTTTTAAAACCCAGGAATCTCCTGTTATTGTGAGGCAACGGTAGCATACAATTATAAGATACTTGAACATTTTATGAGCCAGTAAATAAAGTTTGTTACTGATAAATACAATTGAGGGGCATTCTCAGTGCCACTTCTTTCTACCATGGGAGAGAGAGAAAACAAACCATCCTGTCAGAACAGATAAAGAAGGCTTGTGTCTAGAGTGGATTGATGACGAATGTTAGCACTGGATGAAATCTGGAGCAGAAAAGCCTCGAGACACCTTAAGTGACACTTCTTGTGCTAGCAGATATAAGCAGTACCTTAACTCTGACATATTACTTGTTCACGTCAAAGACAAGCAACGCATTCGAGAGGGGTAGGGGAGAGAAAGAGCAAAGCAAAACAACAAAGCAGATTTACAACTTTGGGACCCCCTGGTTGTGTCAATGTTCATAACTCCAGTATACAGAGTTTGAACAAAGAGGCCAGGCATTTTAAGAATTCTCACCATGTGAAATGAATCACTCAAGAGGGCAAAATGCAAGATTCTACCTGGCCTCTCAATTCTAACCTGCATTTCTCTTGATCTGAAAAAGAAGTAAAGTGCTGCTCACCTCCTCACCTCCACCAATTTTCTCACTTTCTGAAGCAGATTGTGCTGCAGGTCAATGGGAAACTATATACTTAATGAGGTGGGTTCTTTACTTTCTCAAGTTTCCCTTATCCAACTGCCTCATAAAGCAAGCTCTGTATCATTCCAGTGGATTATGATATGTTGAGATGGGTGGGAATACATAGACTGCGTTATTATTTCTCCGAAAATTAAATAATAAAGGATCCCTCTCCCATTTACTTTGAGCAATCTGAGCTCAAACAAAGAACAGGCACCAGCGATCATGAACAAACATGTATACTGAGTAACAACACATGTACAGAGTAAACATACAGTCTTATATGAATGAAGACACCTGCATAAATGTTTCTGTGCAGTGCATCACTGAAGAACCATCAAGTACAGGGTATTGGGACCCGGCAAACCTGTGCCCAGGGAAATATGTTTTCAACTCCATATTTCAGTCATGTGATACAATGAGTGAAATGTCAGCTTCAACCATCTCACTATGTCATTGTGAGAATGTAATGAAATGATTCCATGTACATCATGCAGATGTAACTAATATATATCAAAACTTGCCTGCTGCAACACGTGAAGGACAAACAATGGAGATTGTTTATGAACACTATCCATCAAAATAGTACTGCCACTCTAATATAAAGCTTATGCTCAAGCCACCAGTTTTAATTACTTATCAATTACTTATTCCTCCTAATGTTTAGTTGGAAATAGTTTCTACCAGGTTTGCTTAGAACTGCAGGTTAGGTACACTTCAGAATCTAAAATAGACTTTTTGTTGCCTCAAAGTTAAACAAAGTTGAACATTTACATATAGTCAGTGTAAGTATGGTGAAGTACCACATATCCTGAATTGTATCTGATTTGCCACAGTGGCATCAGTTTTGCAAAAATCTTGCAGAGATTCATGCACAGACATTGGGTTTTGCAAATGGACATGTAATCAAGCAGCAAAATAACTGGGTTATGCATACCTTTCTCTCCTTGTCTTTTCTAACTTGTCTTTCAAGATTAGGATCTCTTTTTTGAGAGCAAGTTGTTGGCTTTCTGCATCACGCAGTTCCTTCTTCAAATTTTTTATTTCATTACAATGTATTAGTTCTCGTTTAGATATCTCTTCTTCATAAAAAACGCTTTTCTTCTCCAAGTCAGATTTTAATTTTGTGATCTCTTGTTGATGTTCTGTGCTGCTCACCCCTGGGGAGCGACCAATTTGTTTTTGCTATTAAAAAAAGGGGACATCTCATAATTAGCTTCCATGATTAGTCTTCATTGCAGAACTATGAAAGTATGAGCTTAGAAATACCTCAATCTAGTGGGGGGGGGGAGAGAAACTCATTTAAGTGAAAGTACAACTAACTGCAATTACATTTTTACATCAATATCCAAGTTGTTTTGAAATCAATGTCAAACTAAAGTAACAGCCAGCAAGGACACCCTATACTGTATCAAGCAATAGATTGGTAAACGTAACATGAATCCGTGGGCTTTAACAGTATTGCAGTGAAAACCTATGCATATATACTCAGAAGTGAGCCCCACAGCATTTAATGGGTCATACTCTTAAGGAAATCATTCATATGAGTGAAGCCTTAATTGTCTCCTGTCATTTCAGCATTCTGTTCAAGTACAGATTGAAAATACTAACAATTTTTTTAAAAACAGTACACTGAATTTCTTATATTTAAAAGCACAATTCTACTTCAGGATATGCTTTTCTGCCTGACAATATATAAATGGCTGTAGATGGCATACCAGCCAAAGCTGGTAAAAGGTGCTCCAAGCCATGACTACTACTTGGGTCTCCCTACTCTTTCAGAGTGAGTGTAGCCTCATCCAGTCAGGAAACTGGTCTATCTCCCAGACACAAGAACCTCTCACCCACAGGGTCTCCTGCTTAACAGGGTTTGTTTCATTGGCCCTTATCTAGCCACTGTGTCCAGGCATCAGTTCTCAGCATGCATGGCCACTCCCAATTCAGGTGTTACGGATGACAATTCACTCCAAACAAGGCCTACTCTCAATAGCTTCATATAGATGTTAAATAGTATTGGGGACAGAATTATGTCCTGTGGAACCCCAAAGCAAGGAACTTGAGAAGCACCCCCCCCAATGCTACTTTTTGGAATTGACCCTGCAGATAGGAACAGAACCACAGAAACACAGGGGCACTGATATAAATCCAACACAGTTGATCCATGAGCATACCACAGTCAGTGGTGTCACAAAGGTGATATGTGGAAGGAGCAAGGTTGCACTCCGCTTGTCCCTCTTTTGATAAAAGTGTCAATGAAAGCCCATTCAGTCCCCCAATGAGGCCTGAACTCAAGACTGAAACAGATCCAGATAAACCATTATTATGGAACTATGTCTGCAATCACCACATCACAACCCTCTAAAGCACATTCACCCCAAAAAGGCTTATTTGTGGCCAGGGAGTAATTATTACTGGGTCCAGAACCCATAATTATTATTACTGGGTCCAGAACAGTCTTTCTTAGGAGAGGCAGACTACTGCCTCATCAAGTGCAGTCATCATGACTTCATGCAATGGTACTGTCACCTACAGCCCCCTAGGCTAGCTTTAATTAGCCATGAATGGTATGGGTAGAGTGGGCATGTCATCAGTTGTAAAGATGCAAGTTCCTTGTCCACGTCATCAAGCCGCATCAACTGAAACTGATCCCACAAAACTGACCTGGGTGTGGCACAGGATGCCTCATTGGGACAGCATAATAATGGCATCAAGACAGTGAAGGTGACTGATTTTGCTTGCCAAATAGGTTATAACAGGCCTGATAAGACAGGTGTTAATGACAGCACTGCTGTGCGGCTATCTGAGGACGCAGCAGAGGCAGCAAAATACGCATTCTCCGCTGCCTGCACTGCCATGTTGTATGTACGATTATATGCTCTAACCTCTCTTCGGCCACCTTTGGAGTGAGACAGTCGTAATCTGCACTCTAGTCGTTATCTGGCCTGTTTCATTGACTACAGTTCCCATAAATACCAAAGAGAAGCATGGAATCTGCAATGTCAGAGAGGACACTCAGAAATTATCATGTCCATGGTCCACCTCATCTTGTCATCCCATAGCAAGACAAAGTTCCCAACAAAATCCCCTGTTTGATCCACTGGAAAATGGCTTATAACATTTAAGAATCCCTTGCTTTCCATTAGTCTCTAAATGCACACTATTCTAGTTACAACTGGGAACCTTTGCATTAGAAGAAACAAACTAGTAACATTTCTTGGGATTCTCTAACCTTTCATATTACATGTAAATGAGGTAATTGAGGAAAAGAGTTTGTACTAATGTGCTGGAAGTACATTGAAGCAAGCATTCAAAAGTTTTTGTTTTCCCCTCCATAACTAGATACAATAATATACACTACTAACTTGCATTCCTCTTTATTCTGTGTCTGACAGTGATCTATCAGATCTAATATGTGGCTATTCCATTTTAAAATGATGAAGTTAACAAAGACTGACCTTTAGTCCTTCTAACTCATTTTCCAGCTGCTTAGAGTACTGCTCACTTCGCTCACGCAATTTCCTGTCCTTGGATGCCTCAGCAGCTGCAGCTTCAGCATGAACTTCCAGCTACAAAAATATTTTTTTAAAAATCATAACCACTGTTTTGAACGTTGGTTTCTTTTATAATGCACAGAAAAAGAACTCATGTTTCTTAGTATTCTGTCCTCAACTGTGACCTGTTTCGGATGGTTAGGCAGAAGCCAAGGGCAATGAACTTCCCAAACCACCCTGACTTTCAGTAAGTCCCGCTGACATCAGCTGGAATAAGGGTGCTTAGATTGTACACTAACAGCTCTATACATGTCTACTCACTGAACTCCCACTAAGTTCAATGAAGCTTACTCAGGTAGGTAAGTAGGTAAGCAACTGCAGTGTATTATTCATTCTTATTTTTAGCCTCCAACTTCTGGAAAGGAGTCATATTACAATGCAGCTGTGTTGTCTAGCAATCTTCACTCAGAGCTGCAAATACTTCTATTCTCTGTTCTTAAATAATCATCGTTTTGTTGTTTTGCCATTACATACAAAAGCATGGCTAATTCATTTACATACATCAATAATTAAGTATTATTAATAAATAGTAAAACAGATCATATAATCAGACACGCTGCAATCCTATACACATTTACCTGGGTACAAGTCTCACTGGACTAAATAAGGCTTACATCTAAGTAAACATGTATATGATTGCACTCTTAAAATTGTAAACGAATATTGTATCTATTCACAACAGATAAAATGGATTCCTGATACCTGACTTTATTCTGTATTTTTTTCACAAAATGAAATAAAAAGCATTGATACATTATCATCAGCTTATTCAATGATATTGGCAGTATTCCATTAAATAAATGTGTAAGCGAAATAACCTCTGCTTGTGCAACAAGACATCCCCCCCGCCCCCCAACACCATGACCACATCTGCTCTGGAGGTTTGGGGAAAAACCCGGAAGAAATTTAGGGGGCATGGAGAGGGGGAAGCAGAGAGAGAAGTATTGTTACACAAGCAGAAGTCATTCTGCTCATGCAAAGTGCTACTTAGCACTATATTGAATGCAACCCTTCATCTTCCCTCCATTAACGTTACCTAGCTTGCAAATTTATACTGAGATACTCAATTTAAAAAAAATATCTTCCAGACTTTATAAAGCCAGACTGAAAAAAATGGAACACTCTGAAAATATACTGAAGCTACTGCAGAGAATTACAAACAAATAGCAAAAGTAAATTATTTGTCAACTATTATTCCATGTCAACAAAATTCACTGGGAAATAGGCTTTATTTTGGTCAACCTTCCTTGTAGTTACTATCCCAAAAGTGACTTACTTCCTTTTTCATTCTGTCTGTTCTGCGTAGGTCTTGCCTCAAGCTTTCTACTTTTTGCATCACCACTTCCATCTCTTCTTCCTTATCTCTGACTTGACGAGTAAGTTTCTGTTTTTGTGAATGCAAGTCAGTAAGACGCTCATTCATCTCAGAGAATTCCTGCATAGCCAGTTTCCGTTGGCTGTGTGCATCTTTCAGCTCTTTGGTTTGGGCCTTTAATCTTTCACTAGACTCAATTAGTTCCTGCAGTCAAAAGCAAAAGATAAAATATCCATGAATTTTAGAATTCGGCCACTAGATGGGTTGCAGAATTAATATAAACAAGTATCAGTTGCCCACTTCCCATCCCCAAACAAGAGATTCTGTACAGAATCTTTAACAAGTGTTTTAACAAGCAAAAAAGGTTCCACAAAAATGCTAGCATTCATTGGAACTTCATAACCAAATTTGATTTGGTTATGATTGGTTATAATTCAGCTAATTATATGTAGCTATGGCCAAAGTCAAACCTTTCCATCACTAGCTCACTTTCATTATGTTCCCCACACTCCTATCTTAGTCTCTATCTTGTCTTTAACTGCTAGTTCAGAAAAACTGACTCTCAAAGACAGATTCTATTGGCAGGACCAGCCACCACCCTCTTTTGTCATGGAAATTAATATAGCCTTGTCTTCTTTGCTCTGGGCTAAGGAGATCATGGATATGCCAGATCACAAGATCTACCGCTTCCTAATTCAATCAGGTGAAACACCCTGCCACTCATTAACGGGGCCCTTATACCAACTAACTAAACCGAAGATGGAATACCTGTACCTTTGACCCAAAGCAAATTTCCTCTCACTCATCATGCTGTTGATTTGGTTAGATGTGCTCATTTATGGGGTTGCTCTATCAGACCCACAGCAACCTGTCCTCTGGCAAGAATAGAACCAGGACTGCTATGGGAAGAGGTTCTCCTGGCACTAGAGCAAATCCCCGCTCCCTCCCAGTTGTTTATGTACCAGAAGGTATTACTTCATGAGCACACATTTGGCAATGCTTACAACGCTCTTTAAATAATAACCATTTCATAAATAGCATTCAGATTGATATGTTTATACAGTGTGATATTTTCCCCCTGTATACCTATGTTAAGACCATTTAAATCTCAAGTAAAGTGTTCCTCAAGTGAAGTGGGTGCAAGCGTTGTCTTTAAATAAAAGCACAGATGAAATCATTTTTACCTTATTAAGATCATCCCTTTCTTGCTTTAGTGCTTTGATTTGCTTCTCAAATGTTTTGATGTGTCTAGAAGCATCTTCTAATTCTCGCCTTGCAGAACTGGCCTCTTCAAGCTGCTGCTCCAGTCGTCCAGAATCTAGGAAAGAAAATTATTGTTAAACATCACAGGGTAAAATATAATACTTACTGCTATACAATAGCAAATAGCCAATTAAGACCCCAAGGCTAAATCCAGCCCTCTGAGGAGTACCTGTTGAACAATTAGTTGCCAACTACAAAGCAAGAGAGATATGTGTGGGGTGTTATTTACAGCAACAGGGCTTCCTAGCTCTAGGGACAACTTCCATCTCTGTTTCAAACTGTCCCTTCTGTAAAATAAGTTGCTGATGAGGCTCCACATTTAGTTATGTATCTCAACATTTGCACATATCAAAACCAGAGTTTCTTTAAGGTCCACTTTCCTATACTGATGTTACTAATTTGCTTGTTGCTGGATAGAAAACAGTGAGCTAGTGTGAAAATTTGCCTAGGTAGGCAACAAAATATCGTGACAGCTGGTTGCTCTCAACCTGTCTTAAACCTGTTCGTTTCCAAGCATTTTATTGAACTTTCAGGGCAGCCTTTAAAAAGTTAAGCACATTAAAACAGATATAAATAATAGAATTACATGTCAGGGTAGACTTGCCTAAACAAGCCCTGAAAACGGTGAAAGTGCCTGTCTAATTTTAATGAACAGCAAGTTCTAGAGAGTAGATGCTGCCACACACAACTTCCTTTACCACCACTTTACCAGCATCATCCTTGTTCTATCAAGTTGGCAGATAGCTATCAATTTTTTGTGATCATGCACAGCAGACTGACCATATTCAACTCCCATCCCCAAATTTCTTTTGTTGATGAGAAATAAGGGAAAAAAAGAAGCAACAGCTACGTAGAATAATGTCTTACTCTGCATTTCTAAATGTTCCCTGAATTGTACTATGTATAATGTCAAAGCTAATTATTTCTGTAATGAGAAAGAAAAAGTACTAAGAAGTCGTTGTCTGGAAGATTTTGCCTTTTTAATGGAAAGAGACAGGAAGACAGAAACAAGAAAACATGGCCACACATCTCACTTGGACTTGAATAATCCATATGTGCTAACCCCAGAGAGGAACCTAATACAGAAAAGAACACACAACCAGAAATAAATCTGCTGTATGCAGCCACAACCATGACAGACAGAAGCACTGAACCAGCCAGAAGTAAACAACACTCTGCTCTCAGGGACAAAGTCTAACTGTTTCAACATATCTTAATTCCAAGGAAATGGAACTCCAGGTTCAGCATAGTAATTTTAAGATCAGATTTTTAAAAAACCCTTCACTGTTTAAATTTTCAACTTTAGCTGATTGCCAGAAATAGTATGCAGTTTTATGATGTATAATCACAACATGAAATGCCATGACAATTCAAATCAAACAGCAGGATGTTCTGTATTTTTGTTTGTGTTTTTAAACAAAACTACCAAAAATATTGAATTACTAAAGGCAATATCTTGTTGATCATATTCACATTACATTCATATAGCTTGCTTTATTTCTAATGCTAACACCATTGGACTAGATGACCCTTGGGTCCTTTCTAGCTCTAAGATTCTATGATTTGTGTTTGCATGTCCTGTTAGGTTTATTGCATCTGCAACTACTGAAGAAACATATTCCTGAAAGCTTTTATTCAAAGAAAACCCTGTAAACCACCTTAAAAGCAAACATGCATTTCAAAAATGCATTTAAAATATCTCAGCTATGTCACAAAATGTCATAAAAATCCATCCAAAATTATTTCAATCAGACTTAAGTTTGCAACCAGCTTTCTCTAGTCTAGAACCCCAACACTGACTTAATCTTTTTCACCAACATGGTTCTGAAAGAGCAGCAATTGTACACAAAACTAGTGCTGCATAAATTCTCAACTCTTCTTTTAATAAGTTGAGAAAGCTTCAACGACAGCTGTATCTCAATGGCAGAAATGATTAACTCTCTGCTGAAGTCACCAGCACACGAAATTGATATACTGTTAAAGAGAGCCAAAATAAATCTCTCTTTCACGTGTAAATTACTTTGCTCCCTTGTCTACTCTTTCCCTTACATTTTTTCACTATATTAAAGATTCCTCAAAATTTTCTCCTATGTAACTTAAATAACTAAATATTATAACTTCGACCTCAAAAACTAAAAGCATATGCTAGGCTATCATTGCTTGGAATGATGGGGAGAGAAAAATGCCATAATTTACTAAGACTACTGCTGAGCAGAACTCCAATGTGAAACACTTCAACTCTTATTTTCACTAAAAGTGCTCTTAAGCAGGCATTCAATAAAAAAACAAAATTAAAATCCAGATTCAGCATCTATTATCTAGTCATAAGCTATTTCCCATTCAGCCTTCTTGTTCTAGGTTAGCAGCTGTAGTTCTACACAAAAGCAGCTGTATCACTATATAACAATGGTTCTCAAACCATGACCACCACAGCATGCTGGCAAGTCTTAGTAGGTTGCCAGTCCTATATACTCTTCAGGAGTAAACTGAACACAGTAGAACTAAGCTCCGAACAAATATGCACAGCATCAGGCTGCCTGTGAAGGATTCCCAGGACCCATTGTAGGATCCAATGTCTTGTTTCTGATCTGTACAAGCATAAGATTAAATGACTCTGAACCACACTCTGGGGCCCCACAATAAGAGATGCAATCTGAGAACAGATTAGTAACAGGAGAAATAGCACTGGAAAATGGAAAGGGAAAAAAGAGTGGTTTTATAACACCTTTTTATACTCCAATATCCTTACAGATACAAAGAAACGTATTTTACAGTATGGGTAATTCTTTAGTGACCAATGTAACATTTGTAAGCTTCTTTACAGACACATATATATAAAACATTAGGCACAGCACATAATATTTACTCTGATAAACATTAAACTGTTTGTTAGCTGCCTTGATTTGCCCTACAAAAATAATCAAGTAATAT
This sequence comes from Podarcis muralis, assembly GCF_964188315.1. Lineage (NCBI taxonomy): Eukaryota > Metazoa > Chordata > Lepidosauria > Squamata > Lacertidae > Podarcis > Podarcis muralis. The sequence goes on from NC_135657.1 coordinate 32,212,409, forward strand.
GCCACAGATAGTTTAAATGCTTTCTTCTTAAAGGTAAAGGGACCCCTGACCATTAGGTCCTGTCGCGGACGACTCTGGGGTTGCGGCGCTCATCTCGCTTTATTGGCCAAGGGAGCCAGTGTACAGCTTCCGGGTCATGTGGCCAGCATGACTAAGCCATTTCGGGCAAACCAGAGCAGCACACGCCGTTTACTTTCCCGCCAGAGCGGTACCCATTTATCTACTTGCACTTTGACATGCTTTCAAATTGCTAGGTTGGCAGAAGCAGGGACCGAACAACAGGAGCTCACCCTCTCACGGGGATTCGAACCACCGACCTTCTGATCGGCATAACTTGGATAAGTATTTTATCTTAAATTATGGATATTTTTTTCAGCTGTGGTAATATATATGTTTCACAGGCAAGTGTTGAATACATGTCACACTTCAGGTTATTTTACTCACGTGTAAAATACCATTTTGAAAAACTGTTGCTTGGGAAATTATCCTTAAAGTGATATGAAAATGAAAAAGGAGTCTGTAAGGTGACATTTTCATGGAATTATCCAGTTCTCCAAGTATCTGCTGTTTGTGCATTTTTAAAAATATTCTGTTGTCCTTTTTCTCATGCAATGGAAACCCATTTACCAATGGCAACGCTTTAACTTTGTGCTTTTCACAGCTGCATCACCAACTGGAAATATACAGTGGTACCTCGGTTTATATACGCTTCAGGTTACATACGCTTCAGGTTACAGACTCCGCTAACCCAGAAATAGTGCTTCAGGTTAAGAACTTTGCTTCAGGATGAGAACAGAAATCGTGCTCCGGCAGCGCGGCAGCAGCTGGAGGCCCCATTAGCTAAAGTGGTGCTTCATGTTAAGAACAGTTTCAGGTTAAGCATGGACCTCCGGAACGAATTAAGTACTTAACCCGAGGTACCACTGTATAGAAGATAGTTTTTAATGTAATACCATACAAATAAAACCGAAGATTTGACTTAAAATTTAGGTGAGAAAAATCCATGCAGGAATTCAGAGATCTGCTTTAGCCACAACATTAATCCATAGTTTAAAATGAACTTTGGTTGAATGCACGCAAGTGCTTTGCTCCTCCCCAAGCCCTCACTATGTTGCATGGGAACAAGTCAGGTACATGCATTTTTTCAAGCCCTATTTATTTTTGTCCCACCCACCACTGGTATGTGGGCCCTGGAAGGTTGGAGAAGTTCCAATCCACCTTTCAGTCTGAAATAGTTCCCCCACCAATGTTCAGTATAATTTGGAAAATACTACACAATTTAATACAAACATGTCACTGAGATCATCAACAACTGGAAGAACTAATTTCATTATCAGACAACCCATCTCAATTTATAAATATAGTATTGAATTTGATCCCACTTTCAGCACATTTTTGAGGAACAAGTAAGCTACTCTATATAACAATATACCAGCCATAAATTTCACTTCAGCATTCATACTTGAATAAGTGATTTATACAAGAAACCAAATCAGATCATAAACTCTTCCATGCATACCCTAACGAAGTTGGGATGCCAGAGTTATTCAGTGTAGTTTTTCCATCTACAGTTGTTTTGGACAGAAAATACATTCCTGTACAGCTGTGTTCATGAAAAAACAGCTATATTTTAGGATTTTTTAAAATAAAAAAACCTCAAATAGAATGATCTTATCTTCCAATTTAATTCCAACTCCGCAGCCAAACCACAGTCTCACTCAAAATGCCAAGAAAACCATGAGTTTAGTTGATACACTATTTATTTAAAACTTTGTTTCTAGCAAGCAAGTACGATTACAATCAGAATTGTGATCACAAACTCATTATGTCTAAAATATCAAGAGCCAATATTAACTGAAAAGGCAGAGTTCAATCTCCAAGGACAATAGCCGCTGTGATGATGGGGATGAATTATTTAATTCTATATGTGCAAATGTGAATAAATACCAAACTCCACTTATAAAGGCTGGCAAGCTCCCAATTCTTATGGCTACCCTCCTTGTGTTTACAAAGGTAATCAGGAAAACCTTTCTGGAATGTTGAACAGTCTCCCTGCTGCCAGGCACAGCTGGAAGAAGTGCTACTGTGTACTCATGCAAGCCTATGAGTCAGGGCAAACTGGTCACTGAACTGCTTATGCAAGCAAAATCATAAAGTGAGCATAGGCCAAATATCTGCCTCAGAAAAATGTTACTGAAACCATTAGCTGCAGGCAGTCACACAACTGCTAAGGGAGCTGGGCATGTTTAGCCTGGAGAAGAGGAGGTTAAGGGGTGATATGATAGCCATGTTCAAATATATAAAAGGATGTCATATAGAGGAGTGAGAAAGGTTGTTTTCTGCTGCTCCAGAGAAACGGACACGGAGCAATGGATCCAAACTACAAGAAAGAAGATTCCACCTAAACATTAGGAAGAACTTCCTGACAGTAAGAGCTGTTCGACAGTGGAATTTGCTGCCAAGGAGTGTGGTGGAGTCTCCTTCTTTGGAGGTCTTTAAGCAGAGGCTTGACAACCATATGTCAGGAGTGCTCTGATGGTGTTTCCTGCTTGGCAGGGGGTTGGACTCGATGGCCCTTGTGGTCTATTCCAACTCTATGATTCTATGATTCTAACTGTATCCTGTCTTAACAAGCCAGGATTCGCATGGGCTGCATAAAAGCACATGGAGCTCTCTTCATGCTAGTGGTGACACGAATCTGGTAGCTGCAGTTAAACCATAGATTCCCACTACATGCAAACATGGACCATGGCTTCCAAACAAGCCAGATTCACAATCCAATTTGAAATCTCCGAGATCCTTTTTGAGAAGGGGACACCAGACTGCACACAGCATTCCAAATGAGGTACAGAGGCTGTAATAATGCATCAGCAAAGAAGGAATGAACCACACCTCACTCAAACGTGTAGACTAATGGATAATGTAAATGTGGATGTTTGTGTAGACAAGCATTGTTTGCTCCTTATTTTCTGATAAATATTAAATGGAACATAAAAAGCAGAAACAGAACTAGTGAGGAGTTAAAATGTCAAATGGCTAGGACTTACCAGTCACCTGTTTTCTTAGTTTTTCGATTTCTTCTTTTAGGCTTTTAATTTCTAAATCTTTGTTTGCTGTTAATGGACCATCTACAGTTGAATAATGCAGGGCCTGGATTGTTTGCGTGGACTCTTTTTTAAAAAAAAGAAAGGGAGGGAAAGGGACACTTGTGAGAGACTGCATCCACAAGCTTCAATCCAGTTACTGAGCATATAGGAGTTATTGGACCTTGAGACCTCACATAAAATACTGCCCAAGGAATACCCAAGGCAGTGTCTATGGCCTGGCAGCTGTCAAAAACACATATCATCTGTTTCACATGGAGTGAAGAAAAAGAATCTTTAAAGGATCAATAAACATTTTCCTCACTCAAGATACCTTGGACTTTCCCCTTTTTTGAGAGCAAGAAAACAGCCCTATTCCCCTTGAGTGACCGGGAACATTAGGAACATGTGCATGAAACTGTCCAGATGTTGTTCCCATGTTACAGGAACAAAGGATGGACAACCTGAAGTAAAAATAAGACCAAGTAACAGTGTTTGCACTGAACGTATAAAACAAGTACTGTTTATGCCTATTTAATGTGAAATCATGGTTCCTTATGTCTAGCAAAACAAATGATGCAATTAATTCTTCAAATCCTTTGTCACTTTATCATGATATATATTAAGGTTTCTGCTAATGTCTCCTTTTCTTTTTTCACTTTCCTCCCTCTCTTGGAGTTTCACAAGTTTTGGTGGCAAGTCCTTTCCTCCTCTATACTCCCAACCAAACAGGGGTTACATTCTAGGGATAGCATGCAAAGCCCAAATCATGCATAGTCAAAACACATTGTGTTCAATGGTGGTTGCGATTGCCTAAGTCCCTTTTCCCTAAGTCATTTATAGATATTTTCGAAAAATCATAAGACTACTAGTTCTTCAATTGGCTTCCAATGATCATTTTTACTAAGCTGTGACTATGGCAAACTTGGTAAGTTATTACTCATGTTATATATGGGTAATATATTCATTTTATCCAATGAATATATTAAATTAATTTAATTCAAGTAAATGATTAAAGATTCTTCTCATAGGAATACCTTGTAGTTTTCTGCTAAGTTCAAGTTTTTCCTGCTCCAGGCGCTTTATTCGCCTCTCATATGCTTCTGTTGCTAAGGTATCCTCAAGTGTCCTTTGAACGTTGGCATCGAGATCCATAGCCCGTTGCCCAGCTGCATATCTTAGACTACTGCGGTCTGAAAGGACACTGCGAAGATAGAAACATGAAAAAGCCAACTTACTCATTATTCCAGCAGTTCAACTATTTTATCACATTACGATAATTTAATTCGTTTTTTAAAAAACTGCATGCAACATTTGCAAATTACTCTAAAATACAGGCATCATACACATTTTTTTAAAAAAGTGGTACAGGTTCTGCCTATTTCACACATTATGTAGTGGCAAACTTTAATTTGCCACTCCATGTATTCACAACAGCAGTCGTACCAGTCATGGCATCCTGAAGAATGCACCTGTATGGTACAGTGTTTGCAAACACTGCTTGAAACACACATTACATTCTTAAACTTGGGTACAACCTACACACACTGACCCAAGAGAAAGTTCCATTGAATTTAATGGAGCTTACTTCTGAAATAGTCCTGTATAGGATTGCAATATTAAAAACATTTTATGTGTACATCTAAATAATGTGGTGAACTATGCAGGCTCCGCCCTATGAGTGCAAGCGGCATGGTATCATCAGATGATCAGTTAAATAAATAGCTAAATAAATTGTGCCTGAACATTTTGTTGTGTCATTATGATCCAGCAAACTACTATTTCTTACTTCACTGAAGAAAGGAAGCAATACATAGCCTCTTATTATATTTGTATCCAGCCATCATTCAAGCAATAGAAAGGAAACAGAAATATTTTACATGTTTACATTTGAATTGGAGGAGAAATATGTCTGTTATCGACATTGCATTAGAATGCATGCTTTGTGTGACAACTGTAAATAAGATAAACTTGCCTTTTCCTAGATTAAATTATACAAAGGCTTCTACTCACCAGCTACTTGTATATGTGAATCCTACAAAGGGCAGATGATGGCCAGAAAACGCAGTATGTGTTGGTGGGGGCATTGTCTCCTGTGGGACAAAAGCATGTTAAATTTGATGTCATTAGTTTGCAAAAGCTGATATATTACATCTGAATCAACTGAGCACTCTTCCAGGGCAAACAGCAAATAGCCTTGGGATATAAATTAATAACAGTACCTTTCCCCTATTCTTGGTGGTTGCAATGTTACCATCCAGGAGCTGAAAAAAGCACCATAGAATTGATGCAGCTGTCTTTCCTGGGCCTTTATGATACTGCAGTCCCCTTTCTAGCCCAGGGCTTCTCATTCCCGGTAGCACTCAGCAATCAAAAGTAGAGAAGTAGATTGCGAAAAAGCAGCCTGAAGACTGCATGTCAACGGGGAGTAGTGGGACCAACTTTATGGAACTCTCTCCCAACAGAAATCAGGCAAGTACCTGCTAAGTTTCAGGTGCCTTGTTAAATTTTTTAATTCCAGGAGGAATGGACCCCCAGAGAATGGGACTCTGATGTTTAAATTACTAATGTTTGATATACGTTTCATATTTTGTATGTTCTGTTTTTTGTTGTTTTTTTTGTAAGCTGCTTTGGGACCCAGATGGTGAAATGAAGTATACATTTTTTAAATGAAAACATATATATTCTATATGCTTTCTCTCCTGGGAAGGCAGGCAAGCTTTTAAAAAAACCTCATTGTTATTTTAAGCCTTCTTTGCAAGTCAGCATGCAACTACCACACCATAAAAGCACATTTTAAAAAACAGAAAACCCCCTCAATTATGGTTTATTTTGTACTTCTTTCAGCTATAAAAACAGTAAGGTATCTTCTTGAAATCTAAAGTAATCTGATATAAATGCTGTATTTTGGGCGTATTCAGTCCAAAAAATGGGATTGGGAGATCAAAGTTTGCAGAAGTTGCTCTGGAGTAACTTACAGAATTCTTTAAACAATCATCATCTACATCAAAATTTGATGTATCTGTTGGACTGCTAACTTCAGGGATGTAAGGTGCTTCGCAGTTTCGAATGTTATCCCAGTCAATCCCGGAAAAAAATGGGTGGCCTTTAAAGTCTTCTATTCCATTCTGCCCAAGTCTATGCTCTCTGCTACAAATGAGTCTTCGAATTAGGTCCTTGGCGTTTTCAGACACATCCGTCATTTGGACAGGAAACTGAAACCTCTCCTTAAAGAAAAAAAGATGGGAGAATTAGGATCATACTGTGAAATAAAACAAAACAAAACAGTTCAGTGTTATAAATAGAACAGTGCCATATTTCCTAGTATTTCTGTGGCAATTTCTTTATAATTGAACCAAGACAACAACACATGGTCCACTCACCAATGTATGTGTTTATAAATGCAGCCTAGTGGCTAGTTGGACTTCTTAAAGGAAAAACAGTGGCAGTATCTTTAATTCATTTCTACTGCAATTATTTTACAGTTAAATATGTTAATTTTGTCAAGCATACAGCACTCCATTACTCAATGAATTATCCAATCACTTTCCAATAATGTTACACAGCCAACATATATTCATATGTAGTGATTATAGGACTTCCACTATGTCCAAGCTAAAAATATCATTATAAAGTAAAACCTGAACATCTGAGGTCAACAAAGACAGTACTCTAAGCATTGAAGCAGCTAAAAGCCAAGCCTATAGTTTATTGAAGCTAATATATTCTCTTGGTGAAACAATCAATGTTAACATCTTAAGGACAATAAAGCACTGAGCAGAATTGCTGGTCATCTGTTCACAAATACTGCCCCACTCACTTTGTGGTTCATTATCTTTCCATATGTCTCCACCAGGGATTCTGCATAAAAGGGTGTTTCACCATAAAGCATTTCATACATGCAAACACCAAGGGACCACCAGTCACATTCAGGACCGTACTTTCCTTTCCCATCTTCCATGGCTTGCAGGATTTCTGGAGAGATATAATCTGGTGTTCCAACTGCCACTGAAGACTGAACCTGAAGGGACAATAAATTCTATTACTAAAATGATCTATAATATTATGTGTGTTTCTGTACTGTTGTGAATATATATATTTCTGATTTGATACGGCTACTGAGGACCCAAATGGTTATGCCCCTTGTCACGCGACGGAGAACCTATCAAATCTACGCTTCAGGTAAGATCAATCATTCTTTTCATGTGGTGATTTGCCCAAGGAGATGAAAATAAAGGAAGTAGCTTGACAGCAGGCCATGGTAATGTTACAGGCAACACAAGTCTTTAATAAAACATTTCCCCCCCATTACAATATTTACTTAAAAGCAGCATTCTTATTTAGTTCCCAACACTTGAAGTGAAATGCTGTGTGTGTCTGTATTCCTATAGTCTTGTACTGTATTTCTTCCAGACAATGTCAAACATTTTAGGAGTCTTCCATGCCAATGAATCTTTTCATCAATGTCAATCGGTCCACTTTGAGTAAAATTTAATTGAATACCCCAAATTCTGTAAGATTCTGCATTTAAAAAGATACAGCAAATAAGCTTCACTTCTCCTGGCATGTATTTATTTTACAGATATACTGTATATAATTACAGATAGCTATAATGAATGAAGTAGACAGAGGACTGAAGTAATGAAATTTATTAAACATTAATGGACAATAATGGTGAAAAGTGAATCAATCTAATCAATTAGTCACCCAGATAAAATGTGTAATTACATTACCATAAAACTATAATTTTTACAGAGGTACCGTATATATTAAGAAATATATCAGATAAATTATCAAATATATTATCAAAAATTGTAGTGGCAGACTAGGGACAGAAATGAAGGTGACTAAAACTATATTTTAGCTTTGTTTTTATTATTATTTACCGTTCCATCTTCCATCAGTTTCAGACAAGAACCAAAATCTGCTAACCGAATATGTCCATTCATATCCATCAGGATGTTGTCTGGTTTGATGTCCCTGTAAAAGAAATTTATTTGAGTCATTCCATGTTGTTTTTCATTATATTGAGACAAGTGCAATAAAACATTTTGCATTCAAAATTATTTGTGTATCATTTTGGAGACAAATGAGACTAAAACGTATTTCTCTGAGGGGTCATCATCTGATTAAAGAAATCTTAGGTCAATTAATTATATAGCATTTTATCAATTAATACATCATCAATTTAAATGTGCATTGAATTTTTCATATGACGTTAAAACAACAGTTCTTAACAACTTTTTTATTTTTTGAAAAAAGATGATACTTGCATGTGTCACAATAAGCATAACCTTAGAAGGAGCAATCCTTCAGAAGTCACCTGCAGTTCCATAAATGCTTTATTTTTATTAAGTAAAACATTAAATAAAATTTGCTGCACAATTAATTGGTAGCATCCTTCTGGTTGATCAGAGCTAAGGCAAAGAGGTCCTTCCCACATGTTTCTAAGCAGAAAAAACATGTAATTGATTGGACTGCCCTTCAAAGCAATCCCAGGATGAAACCTTGCACCCCAACTGTTATTATAAGGGCTAACAAGCTTTCACTGTATTGGCCTAGAAAGGCCGCCTTGAAATGCAGTCTGAGCATGCTCAGAGCTGTTCCCTAAAGCCACGCCCATACCTCAAAGGATAGTCATTGCAAATAGCCAGGAGAAAGGTGTGGTTGCAAGTTTGAGAAGTTTGTTTTTTAAATTAATATTTATTAAGAGAAAATTATGGTAGAGACAGCATCTTTCTATACTGCCTACTTTTTGCTTAATCATTTGCAGTTATTTTGATGTTTTGCATTACTGTTTTTCTCTGTTTAAAAATGCTGTGTGTGTTTGGCTTCTGTGAGAACAAGATGCTGGACTAGATGGGCTCTGCTGATTATACAATGTACAATAGGCAGGAGAGAGACTGTTTACTGTGATTATTCCTTATTTGGCAGAAATAATCCACCTCAGAAATTTTACATATTTGTAAATACTCAACAAGGAAATATAGAATCATTTAAAAGTAGTCAGTGGTTACTCTTTGGTAATCTCAAGCAGAGCTTTCCAAACTTTTCATGTTGGTGACACACGTTTTAGACATGTATCGTTTTGCAACATAGTAATTCAGTTTTAATAGCAAACCAGAGCTTAAATTAACCCCTTTCCGAGAGTTTGTGTAACACACCGACACCCTAAAGTGTCACAACACACAGTTTGGAAAGCTCTGATTTCAGGTAAAACACATGCTGATTGATACTAGCATATTTTTCATACTAGCATATGAAAAATATGTGATATTACATATGTAACTTTTGGCAAAATATTCTATTATTAAATAAAATTTGTTCCAAGAAATATTGTCAAAGGCTTTCTCCGCATCAATAAATATCAGGACAGCTTTTGTATTAATGTTAACTTGCAATTTTTCAAGAATGTCAATCAAGTTCCTTGTGTTATTTGACATATATCTGCCTGGAAGAAAGCCAGCTTGGTCTTTATGTATCAATCCAGCTAGAACTTTTTTCAGTCTTTTAGCCAAAATGTCAGCAAAAATTTTGTAATCCACGTTAAGTAGGGATATGGGGCGGTAGTTCTTAAGTTGTGTCTTTTCAGACTCATTTTTCGGTATAAGTGTGATGTAGGCCTCTTTCCACGTTTCCGGCGCTCTTTTCCCCTCCATTATTTTGTTGCAGACCTCCATTAATGGTTGAGTTAAATAGTCTTTCAATACTTTGTAATATTTGGAGGATAGCCCATCCGGCCCTGGAGACTTCTGACCAGACTTTATTCTGAAAATAGTGAAGTATCTGCTTTATGGTATCTGGCTTTCTTTATGAATTTAAAATGCTAACAAAGCAAGCAATAACACACAACGGGATATACATTCACCAGCCAACATACGCACGCCTTGGGCGTGCTCAGTTACTGGTGTTTATTCATAAAAACACACACACACACTGTACAAATCTTGGCCAGGGAATGCATGCCTCGTCATGTTTCACTGCACTTACAAAATAGTCTCTTGAAAAAATACCCTAGTTTAATATACAAAAGGGAAAGGGAGGGAAGTATAAGGAGAGGTTTTGTTAGATGCAGGTTATATATAGACATTCCTATACTTCTAGCTACATGTATGTTCACTTTTATTGCACCCATATCCATAATGGATAATTGATTCAAAAGTTGTGGCTTATTTATAATTATTCCTACCAGAAAAACTGATTTAAATCTAGACTAAAAAAAACACACAGGGATGCTTTCAAGTACGTTGAGTACACCTATAGGAATTAATAGACCTAATTTAGTCATATTAAATAATTTCAGTGGGTCTACTCTGCATAAAACTTAGTTGACTACCAAGTCTGATTATAAATCCATTTGTCTGGTAACAATGAGCTTAAGAATTGAGTGAGATAGATAATGTACATAACTTTTGAATCCCTTATCAATGACCTGGAAAATTGTGCCCAGCAGGGGAAATGTACATGCATCTTGAGTTAGAGAAACTAACATACACAAACCACTTCCTAATAATTTGTTGTATTTGTCCTGTACCTTTACACATTTCAACGCCCAGAAAAAAATGTTCAGCCTACTTCCCCTACTGCCCCCTGTTGCCATCACACTGGTTTTACACTATGGTTGTTGTTTTTTTATGCCTCCTCACACTGCCCCACAGGGGCCTGGGACTTGTCTACACTGGCGGAGGAAGTGGGGGGCAGGGGGAGCGCACCGCCCCCGGCAGCACGATCCCAGTGGGGTTCCATCGTGGCTGCCCCCCGCCCGCGCTGGGCGCCCTGCCGGCGGCGCACCCCGCCCCGGGACATGTGCCAGCCCTGCCCCTGCCTGCTCTCTGCCCCCGGTGCCGGAGCATGAAGCCCCGCCACTGCTTGTCTATCCATTCCCAACAGCAAGGGCAGGCAGACTGGCTGGCTGGGTTCCCTCGTCCGCTTGCTTGCTTACTCTGAGGCTGCCTTAGCTCCTGGCAACCAGCACAGCCTGGTCAGCCCCAGAGGCACCATTCGCCTGTGGAGCTTATAGCCAGAGGCTGCTGCAACAAACAGCTGTGAAAACCTTTGGGAAGCAGAGGTGTGAGAGGGCATCAGAGGAGGGAGGGAAGGAAAGAGGGACAGAGGTCAGTGTTGCCCGTGGCATCCTTGACTGTTTTCTAATTCTCATTTAGATTTTATCATCAGGTAGGGCAATGCACTGCAAAATTCAACCACCACGTCAACTCAATGAATACTGATTAGGCCATGTGAAAACCATACTGTTTGATAAAAGAGGGGTGGTGCTATTGTAACCAAAACTCATTCTGAGGAAACAGGTTGAATTTAAGAACTGCAGGAAGCACCAAGGGAAATTAGTAAACATGTTACCGGCTGATCCAATTTGTAAAGCTCAAGGAGTAGACAATTCTAAGGAAATGAGATAAATAATCTTCAGCTGAAACATGACAAATTGCAACAATTATGGAATACTATTCCAATGCTCTGGAGGTTAGCACGCCATTCGTTAATCAAAGCTAATCCTGAATTACAATGTTTAATTATTTGCAGGGCTTCCGTTTCTATTCTGTGTTTCCACAAGATGGTGATTGCATTTTTTCAGAAGTCTCCCAATCTAATTTAAAGTACAGTAAATAACAAACTTATTTTGCAAACCTTAAGTTTCATTAGTCAAACGCAGTTTCCATTTCCTTTAGTTTGTTAGAAAACATGTGCTCCATACAATCACCATAAACAAGATCATATTATTGCTCTTACGGAAATTTTGTTATGATGTGTAAAAAAGAAAGAAAATGTGGTCTGTCATTTTCACAAAAGCTGTTTATCAAACTGAAACCACACAAACCCCACCCTAAAGTCCTAAAATAATTCCATTACTCTTGCCAAGAGCTTCACATTAGCAATGTGGGCATAGGCAGTACTCTACAAATTCCTGCTATAACCATTTTCCTGTTAAATGAAATGAGGTCTCACAAAACTTACGAATATTATATTTAAAATATGCATACCTCTCTACTAACAAACTTCCAAAGGTGGCTTACAAAATCAACGTAACACCATTAACAATAAAATCCAATTAAGACAATTGAAAAAAAATCAATCAAACCGTAAAATCCAATTTAAGGAAACGGCAGCAATAGGGGGGGAAACACATTATGAACCCTTAACGTGTCCCTCAAGTCTCCTTTATGAAGGCAGGAGCTAGAAGGAAGTTTACTTGAGGTATTTTTTTGTCTTGCTCTAAAAACTTCTCACATGCAAGTCAAGAAATAACCACACTATCTAAGCCTAAATTGACTCAAAGCATTACTGTATGTGATCATGTAAGATCACCATACAGTTGTACCTTTAATCCCAAATGCCTTGGTAATCAGACGTTTTAGCTCCTGAATGCCGCAAACCCGGAAGTAAGTGTTCCAGTTTGCAAATGTTCTTTGGAACCCAGATGTTCGGCGGGCTTCTGATTGGCTGCAGGAGTTTTACAGGGACACGGGTGGCGCTGTGATCCAAACCAGTGAGCCTAGGGCTTGCTGATCGGAAGGTCAGCGGTTCAAATCCCCGCGACAGAGTGAGCTCCCGTTGCTCAGTCCCAGCTCCTGCCAACCTAGCAGTTCAAAAGCACGCAGTGCAAGTAGATAAATAGGTACTGCTCCGGCGGGAAGGTAACCGGCATTTCCATGCGCTGCTCTGGTTCACCAGAAGCGGCTTATAATAATAATAATAATAATTTATTATTTATACCCCGCCCATCTGGCTGAGTTTCCCCAGCCACTCTGGGCGGCTCCCAATCAGTGTTAAAAACAGTACAGCGTTACATATTAAAAACTTCCCTGAACAAGGCTGCCTTAGTCATGCTGGCCAGAAGCTGTCTGCGGACAAACGCCGGCTCCCTTGGCCAGTAAAGCGATATGAGTGCCGCAATCCCAGAGTCGTTCATGACTGGACTTAATTGTCAAGGGTCCCTTTACCTTTACCTTACTTCTGTGATTTAACATTCTGCATTTCGTATAACAGCCATCTATACAGCCTGGCTGCAAGGGTGGGAGTATTCTTGCTTTTCAAATGTGTACAGCTGCCCAATATTATTCTTGATTTAGCCATCCTGCTTGCTGTCTTTCAAGCTAGGCTCTGCATTCCTCAAAGGAAATTTTACACCAACAATATGCTCCAGAGGATTCACCCATTTGATTCAGCAATTTAAAGGATTATGGCTTTCAAGTTACAGTTTCCATACTGTGGTGCAGATTCTAAAATGCAATTTATAGGATGCCTGGCTTCTACAATCTTCCATATAAATAAATTAATACATATTTTTTAACATGCAGACTATAGCTTGATGTGTTGCTATAACATCATAAAAGGAGAAACAGGCAACGCAAAGTCTATGCTGCCTTCCCCAAACTGCTGTTCTTCGGATATTTTGGACTACAACTTCCATAACCCCTAATCAGAATTGATAATGGTCAGGGGTGGGAGTGGAACACATAATGTAAACTAGAGGTCCTACACCGCCTACCTCTGAATTACGAATTGTATAAAGGTAAGCAAATGAATTAAGGTAATTGAATTACCCATGTAAATATTTATTTCCAGACTGTACAGAGTTCCAAGAGAAAACCTGGTAGTAGCAAGGAAAAGAAAAGGAAGACAGAAAAACAATCAGAAAAACTGTAGCATGAAGTATACTATGAAGCTGGGTTGGTAAGTCAACCATGGTTAGGATACAAACCTTGTTATTGAAAATATAAGTATTGTAGACAACTTGTTAATACCACTAACACAAGTCTGTAGCATGGTTTAAAGATTAAATAATTAAAGTCTGCTAAGTATAAGGCTAATTCATGTGAGAGCTTTTAGACCCGTGTGGTAGTAGGAGTTGCTAGCTGATAAAGGAGTAAAAAGAATAATCTCCTTAAGAATGTTACATCCATCTGTGGATACCATCTGTCAAAGGAATCCTGAAAAGGAGAAGCTAGAGAGGAATCCAAAATACGTTCAGCTGTTATAATATAAATTGCTACCTGATACTGTAACCCCAGTCTTTAGAAAGACTTTCACCTCTTTTACTTCTAACTAAATATAGGCCAGATACCTTTTATACTGTTCTATTTTGACACAACTAGCAAAGCCACTCCCTTTCTCCATGAAGAATGGACAAACACTGGCACTGACTGAGATAAGACTACCGAATAACCAATTCCTACCATTTTACTTTTGGGGATGCAAGGTAGTAGAACCACATCAAAACATCTCTGGATTAAAAAAATATTACTATACTATACATGGTTCCATGTGAGTAAATCCAACTGAAGACAAAAGGACTAAGTAAACATGCATAGGATAAGGCTTCAAATTCCACTGAACAGAAAGAAAATGGAAATAAACACCACCATATCAACATACAGCAATATATGTCTGTTGTCATATACTACCATTTAAAAAAAACCAAAAAACAAATAAATACTATTTACTTTACTATGGATTGCAATCTAGAGCAATTTCACATTTTAAGTAAATAAATAAATAATTTGTTTATGCTTAAGTCAGATGGAAACTGCTCTGATTTTGGACTGGTGGAGCAGTATGCTCAAAGTAAAAATTATTGTGCAAAAATCAACGAAATGGGTGATCTAATGTGCTTTGAATGGAAATGTCCATTATATACAGAAGCAAGGTTGCATTTACTTACTTACTTACATTTATTACCCTTTCTTCAAAGAAATAAATTGCTACCTAGGTTACATAAAAATGCAGCCTATTTTATATATATGCTTCCCAACAATCAGTAGAACTAAAAATATAACAACAGACAGGCTTAGGCACAAATGTCCAAGCTATAGCATTCCCAGAAGATGGCAGTCCAGCCTTGGCTTGAAGACTTGAAGTGAGGGACAGCCTGGGTCATGGATAGGGAACCTCAGGCCTGGGGGCCAAATGGAGTTCTCTGGTCCTCTCTACTTTACTCCATCTTCCATGTGACAGCCCTTCAAATTTCTAAAGGGCTGCCACATGGAAGATGGAGCAAGCTTGTTTTGTCCTTCTCTGGAGGGTAGGACCCAATTTAGTGCCATATATGTATACATCTGTTATCATGGCCTCAAAGCAGAGCTCATCACTGTCCACAGTGAGTTTTATCCTAGTCTCTTAAGGGATATTTTCCCAGTAACTAATGTGCAAGCCTCTACCCCCACAAATTAATACAGAAAACATTTCCAAGGCCTTTCTTCCCAAGGCAAGCAGACCCTTCAGAATGCTCTACTAGCTGAACCACTCACTATGTAATAGTGACCCCTGCGGCCAAGACCTCTGCCAAAACCCTCTAGGGAACAGAAAATGCCCTGGCTATTTAAAGGTTGTTTAAAAAGGGAAATGAAATACAAACTACAGAGCAAAGTGGCTGTAAAATTTTGATATACCTTTTCCAAGTTTTAATTGCGGAACACTATTATTCTGCTATTGAATGTCGAAATAAAATGGCTAAGAGCGCCCTTAATAAACTCAGTATTATTTATTTAGGTTATTAGTTCTCAGGCTAAAAAATGCTGTAGCTAAAAGGGTATTCACAGCGACACTGTCTCTTTCACATCCCTTTCCAAGCAAGTGGCACTAGCCACTCTAAGTGAAAGAATATCATACTGAATAGACCATTTCCCTACAGCTCTACAACAGTTCTTATATTTTCTACTTGGCTGGGCGGGGGGTTGGGGGGTTGGGCCCTGACTGACTCCATTTACAAAAGTTTAGGATGCTGAAGAGGCCGGAGACCATCTTGGCAGGGAGGCCTGCTCCTTGATTTGCAGACTTTTTTCCACCAGGTCTGGGAGGGGAGGGCCCTGACTGACTCCAGCTACAAAGGTTGAGGTTGCTGAACAGACTCTTGCGTTGGGGCATTGTAGGGGTTTTGCTGCTCCTACTGATATTATTTTTTTGTATCTCTTTTATATTTTATCATTTATATGGAAATTATTCAATTTGGTTGTGTATTTTTTATGTTCTGTTTATTGTTTATAAATACCTTTGGCTATGTTGTAATTATGTATTTTTTCATGTTGCAAGCCACCTTGAGTATGGTTTGAAGCATGGAGAGGTGGCATACAAATAAAATTATGTATGTATGTATATTCTTATAAAATATTCTAAATTACATACCTTTCTTATGCCTGAAAATGTCTCAAAATAAATCTACACATTCAATTATCTAATTACAGTCCCTGTTAAAATGAGCATAAGCTACTTAGAGACCATCATGTTAGTAAGGCTAGGCTAATAAGGTAACCTATATATGAAAGGGAGGGTGGGAGTGATGAAAATATCTCACTGCATAATGTCAGGTGGGGGTTGAAATTCAGGCCTGATTAAGTAGATCACAAATCCAAACCACTAGGAACGTTAATACCTGTAATCTCTTGTGGGCTATACAGAATCTATTTTAAAATCTTCAGGAAAGATCGGGGGGGGGGGGGGAGGAGTGTCAGATAATTCAAGTATGTTTATCCCTCATGTATTTTCCAAAACATTATCTTTCAAATTACCTTGTCCAGAAATAAGCAGTTTGTGAGCAATTTTAAGGAAAACCCATGCAGATATTCATGGAAAAGTGAAAACTCAGAAACAGATAGTGCATTTTCTAGAGCAGGGATAGACAAATGGTAGATCTGGATCTTCTGGTAGATCTCTGGGTGATCTGAAGCAGATTGGCAGCCATTTTTGACTCCTAGTTGTTTAAACAATAGCAGTAATAGCACGCCACCTTTCTTAATCATACTGCTGAAATGAAGAAAATTAGGGGTCAACAAAAGTGAAGATGGTTCCGTTATGGGACTCATAACTATTTAATTCCAGGTGTCTATCGTTTGCGCCAGGTTAGTAAGCCCCTTACAAGGAGATATTGATTATCCAGCTGGTCACGCCATTTCTGCATATTTTTCTGCAAGGAAACCAATCAAATTCACCCTCTGAAGCAGGTTAGCAACACTCAGAAGCCAAGAAAAACCGAGCATTAAGAATAGATCACATTTTCCATTCAGTGAACTAAATATAATAATTAAAAATCAAATCCAAGGAATGAAAATCAAGGATTAAAAAATATTGCCTTCCCTCCATTTATTTATTTTCTTATGCCAAGTTTTAAGAATTACAGCATTAAAGCAAATTGTATCATTATTATTTTGCTGGTGAGCTTTAAATACTATATAAGGAGCATATCAGCTACTTATAAAATTAGAATCACTTGCCAGTTAATCCCATTGCCACTCTTTAAGCAATGTTATTTATTATCTAGTTGCCTCTTTGTTTTCCAACTAGCTAACAAACCTCTTGTAAGTGACTGCTTGTGACCTTTTCTGAGGTGGAAATAATTCAAAAGTAAGAGCCCTTGCCATTATGCAAATGTAATTATAAATCTCTATTGCTGATTAAATTTCAGCATTGCATGCAACAGAAGTAATACATGTAAAACACGTGCACGCTGGGAATTCTAAATATTATAAAGGGCTAGTAGTAGGCACACTTCCGAAACGTGTGTGTTTACATACACTGTGTGAACAAACATTCATCGCAGCTGGTGAGCAAAGAATGAGGTGTTTTCTTAATTTACTTTATGGACTGATATTTCTTTTTCCTCTCTTTCTCTCTCTCTTACATGCCCCCCCTCTCCATTGAGGAGATGCGGTCCGGGGTGGTGGGATGTGTGCCAAATGGCTACAGATAATCTCTTCCCATGCTTCAGAGGAGGTCTCAGAAGGGGATTGTTTAAAAGTTTATTTCCTCCTTTTCACTGTCCAGATTTCTCTCCCCGTGCACACGCACACACATATACACACACTAATGTACTGAGGTTCAAGGCGAGCAGCCAGTCTTTAGCATTTTGTAACACAATGGAGGAAGGATATGGAGGGAAAAAATGGTTCCTTCCCCACTTCCTCCAGTTTCCATTTGGTAAGCCCTGTACAAGATTCCCATCCCATATTGGCTGGAGCCTAAACAGGAGCAAACCTGTTAAG
This sequence comes from Podarcis muralis, assembly GCF_964188315.1. Classification (NCBI taxonomy): domain Eukaryota; kingdom Metazoa; phylum Chordata; class Lepidosauria; order Squamata; family Lacertidae; genus Podarcis; species Podarcis muralis. Next base: position 32,230,482 of record NC_135657.1, read on the forward strand.
GCCTGGGGATACACAGCAACCTTGGGTGGTGGTGGGGAACAGCCTCACTTGCTCTCAGCTTAATACCATCCTTAGGCTCTTTCAAGTTGCTCTCTGGTACTCATGACCTTGCCCTATGTTATGAATTTTCTAAAAACCTGAATGTCAGAATCCAAGCAATACAAGGAGATGTATGACTGGTTAGATGACTGGTTCTGAGCAAAGCTTTTTGGTTGATCAATTTATATGGGGCCCATAAAAATCCTGTTACCGATGCAGATAGGGTAATACTGGTCTCAGTAAAGCCAAATACTTCTTAACTTCTATATATCAGGTTTGCATCGAGTTCAATTTGCCCTTTCAAGATTGATTTTTTTAAAACCAGCTGTCCAGGCAGGTGGGTCAGGACCATGATGCAAGGCGGGGAATATAACCCTTTGCCCTCATGTAGTCCCAATCAGAATCACTCCTCCACCCCTGGCAATACTGTATCTCATCTCACTGCGTCATGGTTCCAATCTCAGGCCTTCTTTTAAACTGTCTTTTAGGTTTGCTTGGTTTTTAAATCAGTGACACAAGACATAAAAGATGTCATGTCTACTTTGTTTCTCTTCTGAGGTATATTTCCACCACAATGTACTCTGCTTCCTTAAAATTTTGCAGCTTGGATTTTAGCCAGTTTTGCTATTTGAAAGCAGCTGAACTATAGGGACGATAATATCACTACTTCCTGCTGCTCAAGAAACTGTTAAGATTTCTGAAATGTTTTTATTAGCTTTTAAACTATATAAACACAACTGCACCTGAATCAATAGCAGCTCTCGACAAACCCTTTTGAAAGACATCAGGAAAAGCCTAGCATCAATTAGCCCAGCTATGTGTTGCTCAACTAGGCATATACCTCATAAAAATGCGACTCCTGATGAGCAAATCATAATTTACATGATTAGGAAAGGTCCAATTTTCTTTTAAAAGTGACAAGGTATCAACATTTAGGTTTGGCATCACTGGTAATTTAGCTGTAATCCCAGGAAGTACGACAGACGTTTTTGATCTGTCTGCTCAAACAGATAATTTTCCACCTGCTGTTTCACAGTCTCTTTGTGCAAATGCACTAAATGGTAATAAACTATTTCTGATGTCACCTGAAGTACTGAAAAAAGGAAAGAATCAGAACACCCACTACACATCTTAGGTAAAGGAAAAAGCATAATCTTTGAAAAATCACTGACTGAGAAGCAGCAAACTGTACTGGACTATATGTTGAAGCAGATACCCAAAATTTGAGGAATATCAAGTCAACATGCATAGCTTGAAAAGTATGCATCTTGTTATCCTCCTCCCTTTTCTTGAAAAGAAGGTATACATGTATTTGAACACATAGGTCTAAATTGTTCATAGTGTTCTCAGGATTACAACTAAACAAACTGAGGGCCTATGAGGAATTACAGGGTGGGAAAATAATTAACTGGGAAATTACACCCCCCCACACACACTTTCATATAGTACATGCCCCTGCTGAGCTTAGTCTGCTTACCTAGTCTAAACCTCCATAACAAAGTACTATAGTCCTGTTCACAGTTTAGGCAAGTAGGAAATTGCTGATGTTATAACTCTAGGAGAAAGCAAGCTTTGAGATCATACAACTCAGCCTATATGCATCCATATTATCCCTTGCTATTTCAGCCCAATTTCTTCCTCTGAAGTCACTGAAGCTCAGGACATTATGGGGCAGTGACATGCTGACCCTCTGCTTTCATTCTGTTTGGAATGGACTATGGAAGTAGTGGCCAGCTGTATATTCTTGTTTTCTATTAGTATTCACAAAATGGGAACCCAAAGGACTTGGGAACGCCCTCAGTATTAAAATGGGTTGCTGAGTTCTGGAACTAAACGATCAGCTTTCTGCTCACACAAGCTCTGAACTCTAACAGTATTGTACATTATTATTATTGTATTATTATACAAATAGGATTTTATTATCATAGAAAACCACAAAGATAAATAAACTGGAAATTTGCTTTTAACATATGTCAGATGCAGCAGATGTAATATTCCAAATGAATATCATTTATTAAGAACACAAACAAAAATCATTCTTAGGTTAAAAGCAGCTGTACTATTCTGCTTCAGACTAATTCTGTCTTTGCTCTTTAGGTTTCCTTTGGCCTCAACATAATCACATTTCATCAGAAATTCCAAGCTTAATTTCCTTACATTGCCTTGGGAAATTTCTGAAGATGACTAATAAATGCTAAAAATAAATCACTAGATTTATTTATGATGTAGGGGTATGGAAAAGAGCCCCAGTTCTGTCACTTGGCCATCTTTAACAGGCACAGGCTTGCCCAATAATAGATGGAAAGTATTTCTGGGGAGTTTTTAATCTTTGACCAAAGAAGAGTACTTTGTGCTTTTGTCATAAGCAACTGATGCCTAGCATAATGGACTTGTGGCTCTCACAGATTAGCAAACAGTACTTAGCAATCTACTGTGGACAACTATTAGATAAATGTAGCAAAGTACTGAAATGATGAAACAGGGGCTCTGAGGCAGAGTTAACTATTTGCAATTTTACAGTAAGAAAACCCTGCTATTTCCCAGTAACAGCTATAGCTGGAACTCAACTGCTGCTTCACTGCCATGCCATCTGCTTTATTGCTCTACTGATCTAGGGTTTTCTATGGCTCTACTATGGCCAACTTGTATAAAAGAAATAATAGTGCTCAAGTGGCATTCCGTAAAATACTGTTGATGGACCATCAGTTTCATTTTTATTACATTTATATCCAATCTTTCTTCTGTCATGGAACCCAAGGTAGCACAAATGTGCCACCCAGGCGCTGTTTTGCCCATGGGTGTTAAACTGCAAAGTAGAATAAAATTTTGATGGGCGCATGGTAGAAAGAGAAAAGGTAGGGGAGGCCCTCCCAAATATGTGCTTCTTTTGTGCGACTGAAGCTATTATCTGGCATGTTTATTTTTATCATATAACAATGTTACTATATAGGAGACAATAATCAAATGAATCAGAAAAAAGGGTCAATCAAGGTTAACTGAAAACTAATCAATGTTAATTGAAATAAAAAAATAAGAACATCAAATGTTTGACTGTTTTATATTTTCATTCAAAGTGCACAGCGGTAGCTCTATTGAACTATGTTCTCCAGCCTCTGGCTCTCTTAATTTTTTATGAGATGTTTTGGGTGAGTCATTTGTTTTAAGTATTGTGCATTATTTTTTTCTTTTCTTTTCCTATTGTTTCATTTCTGTGAACCATTACTTCCCAAGAAGTACTTAAAAAGTCACTCTCTTATGCTGGGATAACAACTAAATTAATTTAAATATTTCAATTAATCCAGGAATTACAGAAGGCATGTTACGCCTATTCACACACTTTTAAAAACAAGAGCTCAGTGATCCACCCCCCTTTAAAACAGAATTAGCTAAGGCAGAGTGGAAACAAAGAATAAGACCCCCTGATAATAGAAAGGACTGGAGTCCACAATCAGCCCCCAGGCCTGAGGTTCCCTGCCCCTACCTGAAGTTCCTGAAACACATGCTTAGGTTTTTGTCACCTCTATTAAGTACTGGAAAATAGTCATCTTGTCAAATGCTTCCTCTAGACAGGGAAAGTTCCCAGGCTTTCCTCTAGAACAGAGCACTTGAACATACAATCCACCCCCCCCCCCTTTTCTTCTACTGTTACAGCTGCAAGTAAAATAAAAGGGAAATGGGTCACATTTCAATGACTGGTCAAGTTAACGACTTTTGCAGTTTTTAATTTTTGAAAGAAAACTATGCCTACAAGCATGGTTTGTGTAAACTGCAATCCAAGTGATAAAATATGTCATTTCGAATATAACGAGGAGATTTATGAAACAGGCAAGCCAGTCTCGTTGGCAAAAGCTGCAAGTAATACTAGGAAAGACATGGGAATCTGTTATGAAAGGAGTATGAGCAAGACAAGAAGCATGCCTGCAAACATCTAATTTAACTAACAGCTAATCTAACTCTGGTGTGCTTAACCATTTGAAGATGGAAAATATTACAGAACGTTATGCACTGCAGTCAAACGATGGCTCAAGATGGAAAGGCCCAAATAATTTAGTCATAGCTACTGCAGTAATGCTGACACACTGAAGGACAGTCCTTTCTACTCTGCATCCACTCTTTTCAGTTCCACTCCTTTCCATGTCAAGCCACTGCCCATTTCTCAGAGACTTCATTGCTCATAATGCTTGCCATTTCTTGCTATGTTTAATTTCCTTGCCACGTTCCTAAAATCCTTCACCACCTCATCCATGCAATCACACCATTGGCACATATCACACCAGTCATGTCCACCAACTTTCACTTGCCCTGTTATTCTCTTCATACTTTCTCCCAGGTGTCTCTAACTGCACATTCTGCTCCTTAGGAACATCCTCCTCCTTTTCCTGAAAGTTCTAGAATCACAGAACTGCAGAGTTGAACCACACGAGTCATCTAGTCCAACCCCTGCAATGTAGGAATCTTTTTGTCCAATGTGGGGCTCAAACCCATGACCCTGAGATTAAGAGTCCCGTGCTCTACCAACAGAGCTATTCAGAGTCCCATGTGCTACCTCCCTTTTTTCATTCTTAATCTTACTGCCCTGGAAGCTTTTGACTTTTCTTCCTGCCATCTTATGTATTTCTATTAAGTCTCAGGATCACTAGAGTTTCATCTGCTCTGAAATATCTGCTGTTGCTCTTCCCATTTAACCAACTTTGATTTCAATGCTCCTTCAGCCTAACCTATCTCTACTATTCTCCCAAGTTATTTAGGTTGTAAACCTACCTTGAATTGAACCACACAACCAACCACTAATGGTTAGTATTGCCCCTCCAAACAAAACCAAAACCAAAATAACTTTAGTTCACATCATGAATCAAAATATAGTTTCTCAAATAATAACATAATATGCAATATAATAAATATGGCAATCTTCAATAAACATTCAAGGAAATTTCACAGTTAAATAATCATCCAGCTTCCTTAGACAACCAATCTGCTACTGTAGTTCCTGTTGAAGTGTTGGATCTCAAGAAATCAATATTCCATTACAGTACTTTTCTTTTTGAGACAGTTTTGTAAGAAAATATATGAACACACATAGATAATATAACTGACGTATCGTAGGAAAGAAACAGAGTCAGTTTGTCAACTAGAAATATGTTTGGAATTCACACAACATTAACTGAGGATGCTACAATGTCCCGTGTATGTAACCTGAATGACATAAGGAAGGCACAGAACATGAAGGCCTTTAATTGCAGTTAAGTCAAGCTATGTTTGGAAGGTATGCAGAACACAACTCTCTATTTAGCAGGAAAACCCTCAACGAAATGGGATAGCAAGATGGAAGTTACAGGCAAGAAAGCAATGATGCAATTTTAGGGCAACACAGTCTAGGAGAGTCTCAATAAAAGTCATAAAGCAAGCATCAAATAGGTGAGAAGCACATACCACTACAGTCATAAAGTCACTGTTTATTATATTCAGACAGTGACATTCAGTAGCAATGTATGGAGCAGACATTCAGTACGGAGTAGAACAAGATAACAGCCTCAGAATTGTGCACGTTTAGCTTTTCAATCCTCTAACTGTTCTAACGCAAATATTTTCCTTGCAGACTACAAGCAACACAGTAAATCTAGTAACCACAACCACCTTCTTCAAAAATACTTCATTATAATTATAACAAATTTAGTTTCAGCAGTATGTCAAGTCAAATCTTAGTCCTTTATGTGCTGGTTTTAATCTTCTAATTCAGTAGTTATATAAGCAAGAATTGAAAATTATTTACAAGTTACACAGCAGCACAGTCAACACATGGTGCATAGGCCCAAACTAAGATCATAAATACACTAGAATATTATTGGAACACTGAAACCTCAAAACCGGAATGTTCAGAACTTCATAGCCAAGTCACAAATAGAATCCATTTGTTAAAAACACCCACAATCTAATTCAGTGACACCCACAAGCTCGCTATCTTCCATGAATCTATCAGCTGCATATTGTTCTGTTAACCACCCAGAGACCTCTGGGTATAGGGCGATAAGTAAGCAAGCAAGCAAGCAAGCAAGCAAGCAAGCAAGCAAGCAAGCAAACAAACAAACAATATACAGCACAAAACTATGTTGTCTACTCAAAATTAAGTCCAGCTAAATTCAGAGGGACTTACTCCCTGGAAAGTATTGTAGAATTTATATCTTTATATCTTAGACCTGGGATGCTAGATGCCCTGCCAAAGCAGTTTGTGCAAAGTTCACATGGAAGAGACAAAGTATGGTACACAAAACTTATCTGGTGTGAATGAGTTCAAACAGAGATTTCACACTATGCTATCTGCATGCATCTTGTGGAGGAATCGATTGTGCCCTTATTCTTTTATAGAAATTGGTTTCAAAGATATCAGACCTAAGCAAATACTGATAAATTATGGAAATATCTCTGCCTGCCTTTAGCATTACAACCCTTATACGGATAATCTCTGCATTAAAAGAGACAAAACCAGCTTCTAAATTATCGGCACAAATAAGTTTATCCTTTAATTTTCTGGACACAAACCAATCAGTATTTGATCTCTTTGATGATGTATACTAGAACCAAACTTCAAGTCTCATTCCAAATGCAAGTCCTGATTCTGCAAAGCATCTATCCTAAAAACAAACCATACATTTCATAGCAAATTTTACACAGCACACAAATTATATGCAAGTATTGTTATTCCATATGTTACTGGATAATATTAAATGCTGTTTCAGCCAAGCCTCCAAAGGACTGATTTAGTGAAACTCATACAGATGAAAAAAGTTTGAATACCACAAAGCGTTTCCTCCAGTTTTATCAAAAAGTCAACTAATAACAAAAAGCAACAAAATCATCTGGCTAATTTTCAGTGCTGTAATTCTTTAAAGAACAACTAAGTATTTCCCTCATTTTCTTCTGGAGCTGAAATGTGAGCACTGCTTTAGATCAAATAGTGAAGATTCATATATTCCATTGATTATACTTACCGGTGGACATAATGCAGCTGATGTACAGAATCAATTGCTACTACCATTTCAGCCAAATAAAAGCGAGCCATTTCTTCAGGTAACCGGTCCTCAAACTTACTAAGCAAGGTAAGCAGATCACCACCCACATAATAATCCATTACCAGGTACTAGGAAAAAAGAAAACAGAAGGCACTTATAACAAATTTAGAAAGGCAAATATGCGAAAAGCACAACAGAACTAGGGCAGGAAATTCCAGTGCTGCGACAGTAATTGTGCTTTTCCTATTGCAGAACTACTGCAATAGGAAGTTCTGTAATGCTGGGGCAACCTTGAAACTGTATTGCTATGGCAGCAGTGTCTCTTATGGAACTGCAGCATTTTGTTCTCTTACCAATTGCAAGGGAAGATAGTAGAACACACCAGCCACATACTTTAAACATATGGTGTGTATGCACCTTTAGTGTTGCAGCTCGAGTCCTCTGGAATCAGTTACCAGTTGAAATTAGACAAGCCACCTAGTGGCTTGATCCTTAGGCAGCTACTTAAGAAGCTTCTGTTTAAGAAGTCTTATCCAGAAGTAGGGTCTAGTCAATTTATGAAATATTAAGTGTATGATTCTAAAAATGGTTTTATTGCTTTTAGAGTCCTTAGGAACAGTTTTATTTTTTTCAGAGCATATATATTTTGTTTTGAGTTACATTTTCTCTTATTGTACATCACTCTGATAGCTTCTGGCTTTGAAGCAGCTTATAAATCTGTAAAATAAATAAAGTTAAAAAATGAAGGAATTTTAAAGAGCACATTGAAGTAACACTCACTAAGTAGTTTTCGTCCTGAAAGGCATAGTGCAATGTTGTAATCCATTGGTTATCTCCGTTGACTAACACATCCCTCTCTTCTCGAAAACAAGCTGTCTGGAGGGTAGAAAAATAATATTTTAGGTACTATTTTGAATAATGAAACAAATATATTTAGATAGATGCTTAGAAACACTGTAGGATTACAAGGAAGTCATCTCTCCTGCAGCCAAGAGTAATGATCTGATTATTAAGAGGTTGCATTAATCTTTAGTACCAATGCAGACTCAATTTTTCTCCAGCTAAAATGGGGGAGGAAGCCATGGCCCTCCAGATGTTGTTGTACTCCCATGAGCCCCAGCCAGTGTTGCAAAAGGTCAGGGATGATGGGGATTGTAGTCCACCAACACCTGGAGGAACACACTTTCCCCAACCCTGAACTAAACCATCACTTAACCACAGCAAAGTTGTGCTAACCATAGGAAAGCGATTTGGGGTTGGCTATGAGTAATATCACAACTTTTTTTACTTCTCACCTGCTGACAGTTAAGATGGCTTTCAATTATGATAAGGTGGGATCCCTGAATGATTACTACTGCTGCCATCATAATATTAGCTTACCTACACTTACGGCTGGTAGGGTTTGGGGTTTTGAACTCCATAAAGAGAGGAGCGTAAGATTGTAAACTGTGCCTCGCATACCTCCTTATCAATCAGGAGGTTTATTTGTGCACAGCGTCTATGAAATCAGCACAAGACCCAAAATTCCATCCAATGGAATTTCTCTCAAGGCTCCATGTATGGTATAGATTTTCTGCCTAGTATGCTTAAGCGTCAGATATTAAAGTTACTGTATACAGACATGTAATAATATGAAACCAGCAGTATAATGAGAATGCTCAAGTTTTTTATACACTTTGTACAACATTAAGATCCATGCTGAGTCAAAAGAAAAGTCTAACTAGTCCAGTAACCTACTTTCCACAGCAGCCAACCAGATTCTTCCAAGGAAGCCCACAACCAAGCTGTGAGAAGGCAATTGCTCTCCCATAGCCCGCCCTCTCTCAGCAACTAATATTCAGTTGCACAAATATGGCGATTCCATCAACAGCCAATGATAGACCTACTATACTTCATGAAATATAACAGCTTTAACTCTCCAGAAATATAGCCAACTTGTGGAAGTAAAGTTGCCTTTCTCAAACATCAACCCATCAACCCACAGCCCTCTACCATGAAAAGCTGCCTTTGAAACTGGGGAAATTGTGATACTATATGGGTGGCAGCTGTTCAAAGTTGTTTGTGTTTTTAAAAAGCAAGTTAACAATTCAACAGAGCAAAAACAAATAAATTTTGAAAGCCCAATACTGTAGTACAATGTTTACTCAGCCGAGGGATGCAATCCTAAAGACTCCTCATAGGCATAAGGCACAGACGAACAGAATGTGACTTACTGCCAAGTAAACAGTCGTTGGATTGCACTACAACTAGCTCTTCGGATCCTGAACTTTGGCATGCAATACCCAAAAGGCTAAACTTGCTCCATCCAGTTGTTTCAGGCTTCTATTTTTAACTAGAAGCAAAAGCAGTATTTTTTTTCTAAAATAATACTAACTACCATTCAGAGTTGTGGAATGAACTACAGTATACATGAGGGAATTGAGCTGCATTTTTGCATCCCACTGTTTATATTTGGATGGAGTCTAAATATCTAAACTGCCAATTTTCATTAGTTGTAGAATCTACCATGGTCTGGAAGGGATGCCATTCCACATGTTAAAACTTTGTGTATGTGTGTGTAGCTATAGAGTGCGTGTTTTCTTCATGTGTCTTTTTATCCAGGCTCCCCTCAAGTAGGCATTTTAATCATGGCCTTTTATTATAAAAATATCATGCATATTATTACTTGCATCTAAAAAATATTAGCAGTGCTTTTTGAGTTACCGGCTGCATTGGCAGGTCACAGCAAACTAGTTAATGGTCTACTGTGAACCTGCAAATGGCTCCTAATTCACTCATCACCAAGTGTGTGGGAGAAACAAATGGCAACCCCTAGTTTAACACTATGTCCAAACTGCGGATTGTGGTTATTTCAGTGCAAACAAACTGCTGGGTGAAGCCATGGTTTGTACTTGGCCATTGCTGGCATGCAGCCCCAAGAATATTGCCCTTGAACTCTCAGGCTGAGAAACATTCCCCAACATTAAGCAAGGGGAGGATCCAAGCAGGAATAGTATCTGCATCCACAGTTAAATATAGTTCACCATGATGTGGCAATGAGGCCCCTAGGTCCTCATCATTATTTAAACTCGGAGGCATTTTAGATTTCAAAAATTTAACAATTGTGGTATGTAAAATATAAAGCTAAATAGAGATAGCTTTCTAAGAGAATGTATCATAACAGACTTGGTTTGAAAAGAACCTTCCCCTTAAACTAAGGCTATTTATAGCCTATGAACTATTTTCTCTATGCAAGCTTCTCTTCCCACAAGTTCTGCTGGTTGGAATTCTTGACATCCATTGCATCTTGAGAGAAACTAACTATAGTTTCCCTCTCTCCTTCTGCTATCCAAGGCCTGGATATTATAATGGTAGAACACATGCTTTCACATCTGAGGTTTACTTCCTGGCATTTCCAGTTAAAGAATAAGCTGGGTGGGGGAAAAGTTCTGCCTGAGAAAGCTGTTACTAGCTAGAAAAGACAATATTGGACCAGTCTGATGCAGACTAAGACAACTGTATATGCACCTATGTTGATATCATTTGGTTATGGAACAAGGGAGATACTGGAATTATAAGTGTGACGCTCAGGTTTTAAATTCCTTTTTTACTTATAATATGCAAATAATAAATGCTATTCATAAAGTATAAGGAGTTTCCATCAACCATTACTAATATCTGTCACCTAAGGAACAAAATCCAAATATACCACAAAATATTACTGATGCATTGATATACATAAGGATCTGTACACAGGGGTGCACACTCTTGGGCACTGTAGACGTATCCCAATCCAGTAATATGACCAAAGTGTACATATTGCTTAATGCTGAGATCCAGTCACAGGAACTCTTGGGCACATACAGATTATGTCATATTGTTCCCAGCAAGGGACCTATGCCTGGAAGTCTGGTTCTGCAAACAGAACTAGATTATTTCTAAACACAGAACTGTGTGCAAATTGTATATATGCCTAGTAGCTTTTAAGGTACTCTGTAAACACATTTTTGGGTTTCTCTGGTTGCAGAATCCATATCAAAACATCTTAGCAGACCAAAATCTATATTTTAAAAGTTAGACATCAAAACTTGAAGGAAAGATCTTAAATCATTTTTGCAAGCAGGGTAATATTAAGCATACAAAGCAGAAGGAGTTTTGGAAATGGAAATGTTTTAGATTGGGCATTATTTCCCAAAATGTTCTGTGTTTATAAATAATCTAGTTCTGCATTTATTTCATGGTATTTTATTTCAATAACGGAAGCCAAAACTAATAATCTTAACAGAAGCTTGAGTATACATTTCTTGAGAGTCTTACCTCAGCTCTTTTCAGCATCTCCCATTTATTTAATATTTTCATGGCAAATACCTTATCTGCGTTTTTCAATTTTACTACTGCAACCTGAAAATATAAAATTAGATTTTAAAATATATATATCTACAGTATGTTCATAATACACCAAGACATTTCCAGTGCAGTTCATTTTCACACAATCTTACTGCAAATAATGGTTGTATAACTTCAAATTTTACTGAAGAAATTTGGACCAACAGATGTTTAGATTTCACATATGCTGCAGTACCAAGTACTTAATGACATAACCACAGATTGAGTATATTACGATTTCACTGTTTTAGGCCAGCAGATTCTATGAAGAAAATAAGAAAGCAACAGCTCAGAGGGAGCAGATCATGCAGTACAAAGCCCTAATAGAAACATTATGCCAAATATGATGAACTCTGATGCTAAAATGTGCCCCTTCAGACTTGAAATGCAAGATGGACATATTTTTTAATGCTCCTTTGCATACAAAGTTCCCTATATGTAAGCAGATTAGCATATCTGAGGTAGGCTGAAAGACACTAAAACGCTATCTCTAATGTTTATTTATTAATTACATTTATTAGATACCTAACAGCTATCACTCTCGAGGCATCATACAAAGTGGAAGAGGGATTAAAACAACAGCAATTATAATACAGGATCCAACAATTACAAAAAATAGCAGCAACAGATTTAAAATGCAAGAAAAGTAAAAATGGGTTTAAAAACTACAGAAACAGACGAATGATAACAGGAAATTTTAAAAGCAGCAGATTTTTGCCTGTCTGGGGAGTGTATTTCATAGACACAGAAGCATCGCTGAGATAATTTACTACATTAAGAAGTGACCTCTTCCCACCTGCATAATGAAACAGGATACATAATTCTATTGTCTCAGTTATCATCTCAATCTGCATAATAAAAAAGAAAGACCTTCAGTACGTTACCTGGGTAACCACTGCATCATGGCTCCTTCTTGTGCCATTGGGGTGACAGCAGAAGCCCAGGGGCCTGTGAGAGGAGTCCATGCTGTGGCTTGTTCCTATGCCAACACTGCTCCAGTTTCTAGAACAAGTCACAGCATGGACCACTCCCATATATAGCCAGAGGTTTCTGATGTAACCTTCATGGTGTGAGAAACCACCACACTTGAAGCAGTTCCCAGGCCATGAATGCAAGGCTGGATTTAAATAAGTTTTCCCTAACCCACAAGACGGGACCCTGTGAATACCAAGTTCCTGATTCTATAACACTTACTTTTATGCTATATCTGTTTTTATGATACCTTTTAAGGTTTGATGCTGCTTACAGTTTTTTAAAATTTAAGTTGTTCAGAAAAGCTGTTAAATAAATAAATAAATTGAATTCTATTAAACTTGTAGAAAATATAAAACGAGAACTCAAAAGTCTAATCACAGCTTGTCACATAGCAGTAGGAGTACGCCACACCCAAAATGAAAATACTCACTGATGAATGCATTTTAAATAGTCACATTCCATACTGCCATCACTCGGAAATGAAACTCCCAATCAATTCAAAAAATATTAACAATTATTTTTGTTTCTACCTGTTTACACACTGGTACTCTGTGACAAAGATTTGTATCTGATTTTCCCCTTTGGGCTATTGACAAAAATAAAATAAGGTTGAACCTTGCCCTCTTGTCTATCTATCTATAAACTTCCGTTCTTGGTGTGAGCCACAAATGCTGCAGCAGATGACAGCTTGATGAAAGTCTCTTTCATGAGCCCAAGCAAAGTCTCAAGCTAATACACCATGCTGAATTCTTATAAAAGTATAAAGCAGGAAACATGAAAACTTGGATGGAATAGTTATTAGTTCCCAGAATTGCTATGGTATAATAATCAAGTCTGACCTCTTCCACAATCCTACACTTGTAAAAATAAAATAGAACCCAGGAATATATAAAAATGAAGGGACAGAAGAAAATGTTTAATTTAAACTTTGTTTTGAAAATGTTTGTGCCTACCACTAGTAATAGTTAACTGTACTTCTCATATAGTATACCTGGTACAGATTTCTTTTTCAGTGTTTTACTGATCAGAACTAAAGTGTTCTTATCTAAAAATCTAAAAACGTCTCTAGAAGTCATCATAGCACTTTATTAGGGCACAGCTAAGGTGAAAGTAATCCTCAGAAGAAGATTATTTTCTTTTCATAGTTTATGTTATGCCACAGTTAAAAGTAGCGTTGGTTGTACATGAATTTTCCCAGTTTACTGTTTTGTGTGCATTTACAAAACATAGAGATGGGCACATCAGTTTATTTTTATACCACTTTGTATGTGTTCACAAATTCTGGAGTAATCTGCTAAAAACAATCACATTTAAACACATATTTTATATCAATGTACTGTATGTGATAAAATGTGTGTTACATTGTGAAAGACCTGCTGGAGTAGCTAAACTGACAGCAGGCCCTGCAAGCTTTCTTAACTTAAGCCATTTTGGAGGCAATACTAAACTGACACTCTCAGGCTGCATTAAATTTGGTTCAGAATTAACAATGAATTTGACTTAGGAAGCAGGAGCTGGCTATGGTACTGTGCGCTCTTGCGCTCTTCCCCTAACCTCTCTCCTCCTAAACACAAATACACTACATGATCCTGCCAACTAACCAGAGATCACTCTTAATCCAGCATTTGAACTCAGAATGTGAAACTGGTTTTAAATACTGTTTAAAAAAATTAACAACGGTGAACTTATTTCCACCTCTTCCTTCCTTTGTAAATTCATTAACTGGCTAACCTACCTCTTATTTTACTCCCAAACTGGGAGGCACATGAGGGCTGTGGAAATTTGCAAGCTTTCTGGTCTGGCCAGGCAATGGTCCAATCCATACCTTCCTCTTATTTTCTCTCAAAAGTATGGAGCAACGTCTGGCAAGCAGACAAGGCAGATTCTAACTTAGCAAAATCCTTGGTGAAATCCAAGGTTCAAATTAAAGTACTTTATACATGAGATTCAAGATAAAGCAAGCAAGAAAAACAGGAGGTTGTTTTAAAATGAAAATAAACAGCATCTTATAACTAGCTCTTATACTTGAAACAGATACTAAAGTTAGTTTTAATAAGTTACATATGAACTGTAAGATACTTCAACACGCCAATCACAAGCAAGCAGGCAAAGCTTCCCCAAGTAAAACAAAGAAAAGGGTATTTCTGAAAACGATCTAGTTTTATTTTGTGTTCTAGGGGGCCAATGACAAAAAAGAGGGAAGCAAGTGACCAATCAGACAGGATGCAATGCCAGTGTGGTGTAGTGGTTAAGAGCGGTAGTCTCGTAATCTGGTGAACCGGGTTCGCGTCTCCGCTCCTCCACATGCAGCTGCTGGGTGACCTTGGGCCAGTCACACTTCTCTGAAGTCTCTCAGCCCCACTCACCTCACAGAGTGAGGGAAAGGAGAATGTTAGCCGCTTTGAGACTCCTTAAAGGGAGTGAAAGGCGGGATATCAAATCCAAACTCCTCTTCTTCTTCTTCTTCTTCTTCTTCTTCTTCTTCTTCTTCTTCTTCTTCTTTTCAGGTTTCACTAGTGATGTGAGGTTTCCAGAAAATTTAAATTGGAACATTTTCACTTTGCATCAGAAAATTGTCTTATTCCTTAGAGAACAGCCATGTTTCTTTTACTTATGCATTTAGTGAACAAAGCTAAAAACTTTGAAACTATCAAGCTTGCCTAATAATTATTTGCATCAATTCATTATTAGTAATGAATTTATGAAAAGGAAAGATTTCTGTGGAAAAATAAAGCACTGGAATGTTTTCTCCTTTCTTCCTGAAGACATTTTTATTGTAATTGTAACAGTTTTTTTATTTCAACAGTGCTGTGGCTTTATGGGAACCTAAAAGGCAACAGGCAAATGGCAACATGGGTCAACAAAGAAAGAAAACAAGCAGAAATGAGAATGACAATGGAAAAGCAATTCAAAATAGTCTGACTTAAATCCAAATTTATAGTGCAAGGATAAAACTCTTCTTGTTCTAAAAGTGGTTTAAAGTGAGAATGTCCTAATATGTCAGAATGGACTGATTTAAATCACCAAAAATAGTAATTAAATATTTAGACTTAATCAAGTTTTTCTGCATTTTCAGAACAAAAGTACATACCAATTGGTTGCTACAACAATTAAAAAGCATACTGATATGCAACTAAATAAAGCATTAGAACCACAATCCAAAATGTCTGGTTATGCAACCCACATGCCTTTTACATTACACACAATCTGCTTATAGACAACGAAGGACAAGTGGGAAATTAATAAACTTCTGTTTGCCTCTATGTACATTTACCATGATAATTGCTAAGATCACGTACTTAGAAACAAGGAACACAATACAGTATGAGATAAGGGAGCTGGATTGTTGGCTAAAGACCCATAACTTTCCAGAAACAAGAGTAGTAATTATTGGACAAAATTTCTTATTTTTTTCTTGTGTAGGATTTAATTAAATGTGCCTGCTAAGATGGTTACAAATTGGAGTTTTTCAGGGAAGCAGAGAATATAAATTTCAAGTACATAAAATCTAGTGGGATCCAATGGGCAGAATTATTTTCATTGCAGATGCTATGTGAACATATTCTTATGCTCACTTCTCCCAACACAAATCGATTCTCATTTCTGGCCAAAATTCTTGGAAAGCTAAAGAAATCTGCTGAGGGATCAATCATATTGGCTAGGATCCTCCGCATCTCCCTTCTATCAATCTACTCTCAAGTGCTGGCAGAAGATTTTAAATAATTATACTTTAAAGGGTAAGAGACCACTTTAAATTCTATACACGAAATCAGATGAGGGGGTGGGGATTGCTCAATACTGACTTGTATTATGAAGCATTCCAATTCCACCAACTTTGTTTCATGATTTTAAAATCTTGTAAACATCGGACCACACTGTAGAAGGTATTGCTGAACCAAGGTCCACACCTTTTCGGAATGAGAACATGGCAGTACTACGAAAAACTGCTTTACTCTCAACACCTTTCAAACACGGGAAGTGTCTCCCATCTGCTCCTCATTATTTCAAGCTTAGAGATTTTTATAAGAATAATATACCAGTCACCCAGGAACACCTCTGGGTGGACCTGAGACGCTTGGGTCTGGGCCTCACAAGGTTTGAGGCCATTTTGCTGATAGAGGACAATCTGGGAAAAGATTGTTGGCTAATATATATAGGGCACTGACAGACACTGCTGAGGGGCCCCTAACAGAATTGAGAAGTACAGTGGTGCCTCGCAAGACGAAATTAATTCGTTCCGCAAGTTTTTTCTTCTTGCGAGTTTTTCGTCTTGCGATGCACGGTTTCCCATAGGAATGCATTGAAAATCAATTAATGCGTTCCTAGGGAAACCGACTTCAGACCAGGTCCGGGGACAGTCTGTACCCCGACCTCTTCTGAAGGCTGGGGGGGGGGGACAAGGGCTTTTCTTCCCACCCCCAGCATTTTAAAAAACCCCGGGACAGCGGAGGGCTTCTCCGCTGTCCGGGGCGATCTTAAAATGCTGGCGGGCGGCATTTTTAAATCGCCCCGGGACAGCGGAGGACTTCTCCGCTGCCCGGGGCGATTTAAAAGCCCCTGGGAAGGCAGGCAGGGGGGACAAAGACTTTTGCCCCCCGCCAGCCTTCAGAAGAGGTCCAGGACCTCTTCTGAAGGCTGGCGGGGGCGAAAGTCTTTGCTCCCCCCCGCCTGCCTTCAAAAGCTGTCTGGCCAAGGCTTCGTGGACCTCTCCGCAAGCAGCGGCAGCGCTGCCGCTGCTTGCGGAGAGTTGCCGGCATGCCGAAGCCTGCGCGCGCTGAGATCAGCGCGCCCAGGCTTCGCGGACCTCTCCTGCCTTCAAAAGCCGTCCGGGATAGCGGGAAGCGCTTCCCTGCTATCCCGGACTGCTTTTAAAATGCTGGCAGTGGGAAGCAAAGCGTTTCGGCCCCCGCCAGCCTTCCTGGACCTCTTCTGAAGGCCGGGGGGGGGGGGGAAGGCTTTGCTCCCCACCGCTAGCATTTAAAACAGGTCCCCGGAGATTTCCCTATGGGCTTTCGTCTTGCAAAGCAAGCCCATAGGGAAATTCGTTTTGCGAAGCGCCTCCAAAACGGAAAACCCTTCGTCTAGCGGGTTTTCCGTCTTGCGAGGCGTTCGTCTTGCGGGGTACCACTGTAAATGGGAGAAGGAGCTTGGAAACTGAGGACACACACACACACACACACACACACACACACACATCACAACCTTCAAAAGTTCTCTAACCAGCAGTTAAACAGCAAAGAGAAACAAAATCAAAGTGACAATTACACTATTTCATCCCTTCCCTGCAAAAGTCTGGTCACTGATTTATTAAATCTGAAAATTTAATATTTTTAAGTGTATTTTTCCTCCATGAACAGCCTGCTAAAAATGCTTGGTATGTGCTGATATAAACATTTTGGTTTTAGTCTGAAAGGAGAAAGAAGCCAAAATCCTTCTTCCAACTGTTTTCCATATTTCCCACAAACAGTAATGTTTCCTGGCTTGCTGTCAAACTCTTTCTGCCTCTTCACAAGGTTTGGTCTCTTATGTACTTGTACATCAACACATTGCCGTTCCTTCTTCAATTATTTTAATGGATGCAGCTATCTGGAGAGGAAAAAAATATGCTAACAGATTCCTACTGCTTCTTGGATAAGCAATGGTTTAAAAAGAAACACACTGGAAGTAGTAGGAATGTTAGTCATTTTGTGCTCATTTGGCTTTTAAGGGCAGCACACATATGAATTTCATAAAATCAAAGAATTGTAGAGTTGGAAGGGACCCAGAGGGTCATCTAGTCCAACATTCAGATTCGCATAAATAATTCCATGTCTTGGAATAAAGTGACACTGAGATGAAACAGCCACACCCAATTCTTCATTCTAAATTAAGAAAAGCCTGGAGTCCTTGTAGTATACCCCAGGGATTTCCCCTGTAAACTATCCCAAGTTATGCAGACTGAAGGTCTGATACCAAGGAACTGTAATTAACTCCTCTTGTCTTGCAGTCTCTTGCTCCAGCAAGAAGCCTTTGCAAAGCAGAGGGATTTTGTGTAAACCACCATCTCATCCCTCAATGACACCCCTCCTCCTCTCCACCCTGCCCCACATCTGCAAGAAGATCTTAATTTGGTCTGGAAGACTACAGTACTTGAAAAGCCTGTATTGGCTTAAGGCTCCCTATACTACATAGAGCTCAGGATCATGCTGCCTAAGGGTTAGAAATTATCAGCAGATATAATACTCTCCTGTGAAATGCTGCTATTCTCTTTAGCTCCCCTAAAAATTACACACTTTCCAAAAAGGAATATTAGAGTTCAATTTTGCAATAGACTAAATTTCAGTGACAACTGCAATTATCTGGAATAATTGGCTAAACCTTGTCCAAACCCTTCAGAGTATAGAGACAGAAAATTTCATCCAGAAGCAGGCATGCTCAGTCTGGTTCATTTACTTTATGACGGAGATGTTATCTGTACTAACAAGTCCAACACATGTACACAAAAGGGAAGTTAGGGTTCAAACAAATGCCACATCTCACTGAAACACATCACAAATTTTATATTTTGTGAAGTACTTCTTTTGTCTGCCCTGACTCTACTTCCAATCCAGCTCTAAAAAAATGAGAAAGGACAAAACCTTTCTCTCTACGTATTCTCTCCATCTAATGTTTCTGTAAACTTCTATTATGTATTATTTCTAAGACAAACAAAAAAAAAAGCCCCCAAAACATGGACTTGCGTCATAAGGAGGGTGTTCCAACTTCATGAAGATTTTGTTTGTCCTTTCTGTACCTTTTCCTGCTCAAGGATATTCTTTTTGAGATGAGGCAACCAGAATTGTACACAGCATTTTCAACAAAGCCATACCAGGGTACTTTTAGGGTACTTGTTAGCCCCCCTCCCCCTTTCTTAAGTCCAAACATGGGATTTTCGTTGTTCACAGATGTTGCACACTGAGTTGACATTTTAATGGAACTATTAATCATTACCATACTAGAAATTTTAGTGTCATATGGGTACTACCAAACCAGTGAAACACCAGCTCAGACTGAGCCTGCTCCCCTAAAAGGAAGTGGTAGTGGTGCCAAAGAACTTGCTAGCAGCAACAGCAGAAGTACCAGTTGCTACAGGAACCCAGGCCAGCAGAGCTGTACCAACCAAGTTGCAGGGAGCCAAACAAAGTGCCATTGCAATGGCAATGGCACAGTGTCCGAGTCCAAAACAGAATGGTGCTTCATGGGAGCATGTGCAGCTTTCACTGACCTACTTCTAGCAAAGAGACCAATGTTAGCCTCAAGAGACAAAGACTGAATTGGGAACATCTCCCCCCCCCCCACACACACATAGAAGGCAGGAGGAGGGTGTTGGCAGAAATCATGCAAAGAATGAGCAGGAAGCTGAAGGAGCTGCAAAGACAAGAACAAGGACTTAGCCACCCTAGGTAACCTTCTCAGTCTGCCTCATGTCTTTCAAGGATGGTGTCATTCACAAACATGGGAACCTCACAGTTCACACCTACTTCTAGATGATTTCTGCAGGTAGCATCATGTTAATCTAGAACAGGGTGCTCCAACCCATGGCTCACAGGCCACCTGCAGCCAATAAGGCCTTTTATGGCAGCCCTTGGCAAGAAAAAAACATATTGAAACCTTAAAAATTTGTGGTTTTCTCATGCATTGTTAACAAATGCACATACATCTGTTTGTGTACTAAATTTGTTTAATAATGAAATATATTAAATCTATTGTGTGTTTTATGTATTTAATTAAGTATATAAATTGTGTATATTCAGTATATTGCAAACGCTTTAAATAATGATATGTAAATTTAATTCAGTGTGTGGCTTGCGGGTTCTGTGATGAAGTACTCTTGCAACCCGCTTGGTATGAAAAGTTGGACTGCGGTGATCTAGAATCTGGGAGAACCTACTGCTTACTTACATCCATTGCAAGAACTGTCTTTTTACACCTATCCCACTAAACAGACTTAAGAAATCGCTATAGTAAAGGTCTTTCCAGATCATTCTTCCTTCCAGTACTGTGACCATATAGTGATAGCATTAGAAAGATTGTACAAAATGTTCAGCCCACAAATCCTTAAATATGCAAAGCAAAGCAAATAAATAAACAAATAAAGTGACATTAGTAATAAGGTCCTAATGCCCCTACAAAAATAAGTGCAGAAAACCAACAAACTGTGGAATGAATTGAATTCAAGTGCCCAACAATGCATTTCCACATCAAAAAATCTTAGAAGTATATCCTGTGATTTAGCTGTACATATGATTCTTCCACAGGCCCATTCAACATCTAAATAACTCTTACCTCCCCAAAGGCTCCTCGGCCAATCACCTTCAAGATTTCAAAGTCTTCTTTATGTAGTCGCATCTGTTTCACTTTAGACGTGAAAGGCTTGGCTGGAACAAAGGAAAATATCAATCATTTTAGGCAGAGTAACAATATTAATATATTAAAAACCTGTACACCACTAAAATTTAAGAATGAGTGCTATAACCCATTATCTAACAAAAACTAATCAAAATTATCAGGATTTGACAACATGTTCACAGTAGAGATCATTCTAAATACATACAGCAAGTATTTGCAAGACCTCATTGGTATTTACATATTACAGTCTGCAGAAATATTTGAAGTTAAAATCTTATTGAACTTTTTTTGGGGGGAGGACTAAGTTGTTGAGCTCCCCCCCCCCATTTTATTTTGGCCAAAATTGCTGAGCTTTTTTGCAAAATCACAAATAAATTAGACATTTGTGAGATATTTTTTAGGAAAATCAGCAAAAACGACACTGCCCGACATCAGTTGCCTGGACATTTAGCTGATTTCAAGCCAGATACTGCTTTCAACTGTGGTATTCCAGCTGTGTCCAGGAAATTCTGGACATATGGCACCCTTAAGCTAGAAGGTTGTTTATCTATCCAGATCAAAATGGGAGCAATCTACAGTTATTTAAAGTTTAAAATTAAATAAATAGGATTGGGAAATACTATCATGAATTTCCATATTGTAGCTATTTGATACCTTAAAGAGCAATGCAGAAGAATAGCCTTTGGAAAAGAACTGTGGTTTGTCATGTGGGGATTGTGGAAAGCTTCACCTGTCAATTTTTTCTCTTTTTTCTAGCTCTCCTTTTCTCTGGTCATTCTACAGAACTCACAAAACACAAAGGCTGAGAAAACAGAACTGACAGTCTAAACCAAATGGACAGTCTGTGATAAATTGTCATGAGATAGAAGAGGTAACTCATTATAAACACATTTCAGCTATAACCTAAGAGGAGTCCAATTGGAGGGTTATGGGCAGAGCCCTTCATATTAGTTATGTTGTCCATTGAACTCAAAATTTCCCCACCAGCTCACAGCCATTTGAACACTAGAGGAAAGAGCCATAGCTCAGTGGTGGTGTATCTGCTTTGCATGCAAAGAGTCCCAGGCTCAATCCCTGCCATCTCTAGGTCGGGCTGGGAATGTCCCCCACATGGAAGCCACTGCCTATCAGTGGAAGCAATACTGAGCTAGGTAGACTACTTGCCTGACTCAGTATGAGACAGCTTCCTGATTTCGAGAACCCAGAAATGCTCCTGCAAGTTATCCTTGTGCCAAGATTTTATTTAAACACTTCAGAAATTAAGCACCTGAGCAATTTAAGCACCTTGTGGGCTGTGGTAGAGCCATCGGCTTTGCATGCAAAAGGTTCCATCTTCAGTATCGGCATATAGGTTTGGAATAGGCTCATGTGAAACCCTTGAGAGTTGCTGCCATTGTTGACACTACTGACCTACATGGGCTCATAGTCTAAGTGCAAGGCAGCTTCCTACATTCTTAAGAAACAGGGTGTAAGAAAAAGTATACTTTCAAGGAAAATGTACATATCAAAAATATAGGAGTCAATCTGAATTTATGATGCAAGTTTCTTAATTTTAATATTTTAGACTAGTCCTCTAACCCCCTGATCTCTTTGTGTCTCTCTGATGCCTATTACCCTTCCCTCTCTTTATTTGATATTAGATTCCTCATGTCTCTACTTCTCCTTAGATTTAACCAGTTACAGATGGGTAGCCGTGTTGGTCTGCCATAGTCAAAACAAAAAAAATTCCTTGCAGTAGCACCTTAAAGACCAACTAAGTTAGTTCTTGGTATGAGCTTTCGTGTGCATGCACACTTCTTGCACACGAAAGCTCATACCAAGAACTAACTTAGTTGGTCTTTAAGGTGCTACTGCAAGGAATTTTTTTTGTTTAGATTTAACCAGTAATTGACAATCTAATCTACATACTGCTTGTATAATGTTTCTTTTAGGTTTTTTTAACTGCAACTTTTTTTCATTCTAAACTTTGGTTTGTTGTTTGGCTATTAATTCCCCCTTATATGAATGGTGCACCATGACTTTTAGCTAAAGAACTCAAACACGTGCTGGTGGAGTGTACATTCATATGTATGTGCAGGCAAGGTCATGCATTAATAAGAAGCTGTCGTGGGAATACTTGAAAAATAAGCACTGGTAAAAGTAGTGAGGGGGGGAGTAACTTCTAAAATATGCCTGTGCTACATCTGATGATTTATGATATCACTACATCTTTAATAATGTTTAGAATACTTTTCATGACTAAGAAAATAGTTAAGGAACTATGTGACCATAGGGTTCCATAAAGACAGATAGTGCAAGAATAATTAATTCCCTGGGCCATTTATTTTTGAACAGCTCTAACTTGAGATGTCAATTTGCTGTATCATCAACATCATCATAATTTCTCTGCCATGTAAACATCTGCAGTCTTTGCAGCAGCAAAATCATTAAGAAAAAAACTCAGTGGCCAAACTATGAAGATGTTCTCTCACAGCAGTTTCATTGCTTGGTCAGCAAAGAGGTCTGAGCAAGCAGCTACTGCTTACTGGATAAGAACATAAGGAAAATTCTGCTGGGTCAGACCAAAGATCAACCTAGCACATCATCACATTTCTAATATTAACTATGCAGATACTTTTAAGAATCCCACAAGCAGATCATGAAAGCAACAGTCCTTGTCATTTTGCTTCCTTTATCACCACTGAACATAAACAAAGCTTCTATCATGTCACCTCTCGCTCACCTTTTCTTTGAATCAAAAAGCCCAAATGCAACCTTTCATTACATCAGCAAACTGGAATCTTGTGCAGATGAAACAAGCAGAAGAGCACAACATTGATCTCTAATGAAGTTTGCTGCCCTGCCACAGAAGAGTTCCAATCATTGCCTACCCAGTTTAAAATTAAACTAGGAGCATTTCTAAAGTGAATCTACTTCCCAATATAAGGGTATTTAACCAAATCCTGTGGACTAACACATTAACTTTTCAATCAAAATGAGTGTTGTACAGGCTACTACAGAGGATGTTGACATGGGACTCCATCTTATCAAGTTCACACACATTACTGCCTCCCACAAAACCAGCAGGACTTAGAATTCTGGCTCTCTGTGACTGATTCTGGAAGAAGATCAGAAGGGCAGTGCTATAGGGCTTACTGGCTCTGGAAATATGATGTGGGAGGATCAGAACTAGGGGAAACAGAGCAGACAAGCAGGGATCAGGTAAACAGAATTCGGACTGAACATTCTTAGTGCATACAGAAGGCTTAGCTTACAGAAGGGATGGAACAGAAAAAAATTCCACAAACGCAGAGACCGAGAACCACAAGATGAGATGCAATTAAGAAAAACTCCTGTCATGTGCTGTTGACCAGCCTATCAGCAATCTCTTTCTACTTAAGAGGGGGCAGGACTATAGTTCAATGTTCCAGCACATGCTTTGCAGGCAGATGTGCACAGGTTCCATTCCTGACATCTTAAAAATGATCAGATAGAAGGTGTCAGAAAAGACATCCACATATAGCCTCAAAGAGTTGCTGGCAGTTAGAGTAGACTAGTCAGAAAAATGATCTGACCTTTTAAGGTAGATTCCTGTGTTCCTTTTACAGGGCAGAGAGAGTCAAGAATAGCCAGATGAGTCCAGTTTGTGTTTAACTGTCAGTCAAAAACATAGGAAGGAGGACTGGTTTCTGTCATATAATGGAACATACATCAAACCCATTCATGACTGCGCTCTGGACAAAACACACTGAAAAGTGTGCCTTGCAAAAAGTAATTCACAGTGGGAAAGTGGCCAAATAAAAATGGCCCTCAGGCTCTTCTGATTTGGACTCTGAAGCCAACACAGCAAGGCATGATGCTGTTACACAGGAAATCTACAAAATACTGCTGCAGTGCAGATGGATGATGGCAGCAATGGGCAAGAGGAATTTCGCTGTGCAACCCTTCCTTCTTAATAAAGGCATAGAAAAAGCGCAGAGAATGAAGGGAAGGATAGACACACATATACCATAACAGAATACAGACTCCAAAAACGGTCAAAACAACAGCCGGGGGGAGAGGGGGTGACACAGAAATTTGGTTTTTAAGTCTGAGCTATCAAAGCCAAAACAGGGAAGAAAAACAAAAGATGGAATGAAGAAGAGTGAATCAACCCTTCACACACAAGCACACATATATTCTAAAGGCACTTAAAAAAAGAAGACTGCAACTGCCTGCCAATTTTCTGTCTAGCAGATGAGGGAAAACCCTATAGTCTGCAGGAATGGCAGCTGGGTAACAGAATGTTATTTACACCAAGGTTAAAAAAGAAAGAAAAAGCCACAAACATCTCTCTCAGTTTTAACAGTTATTACTCTGTTTTCACTCTTTAGAATCATTCTTCACATACTTTTCCTGACAAACAGAAAAGTGCCAACATCTGGAAGTAAAGCTGAAAAAGATCTGGCATTTCCTGAAAATATAAAGTACACCCACAGGTTCCTGCCCTTTAATAGTATAGTTACGAGAATAATATTTTTACTCCTAATCATGCACAAAAATGTAACACATTTCTAGCTAGGTCAACTGGAGATCACCCAAACATCATTGGCTACACCCTATTCCACCCTAGGATGGATAATTTAAATTTTTTGTTAAACAATCAGTTTTTAAAAATTTAAAATTGAGTTATTTCATTTAAAGCAGATTTTTTCCAAAAAATAAATGAAATGAAATAAAATTGTAAAGACTACATTTCTGGCCTAACCTCATGTAGCTTGTGTTTAAGACACTCATATCCTGCTTCAAAGTCCTGATGGTCTCTCAGAGTGGTTTACAAAAAGGTTATTGCAATAAAAACCACATTCAAACCTGGTATCAGAAACAGAAATAATGTGGTGACCTATGGTACAATTGTTCAGGTGACATTTCCTGCCCTCCTCCTTCTGCCATCACCTACTAGGCACTGAAGCTCACTGATGATCTATGAGGCAAGGGAGTGGGGTTGAGAACTTTTATCTTCTTCCACCCATGACAAAAGCAATCCTTCCCTTGCTGGCAGTTACCAGGCAACAGCCCCCATGGATATGAGACAGAGCAATTTGCTCTTACTCAGCCTGTAATGGAATAAAGTCTTCTTTTGCTGACAGCAATTTTAAAAGATGGACTATTCATTCATCATACTGGGGTCTCCGAATCCAATCTTTACCTATGTTGCGAGATTCAGGTAGGTAGCCATGTTGGTCTGACACAGTCAAAATAAATTTAAATTTTTTTTAAAAAAAATTAAAAATAGCCTAAGGGTAAAGGTCCAGTCGTGACCGACTCTGAGGTTGCGGCGCTCATCTCACTTTATTGGCCGAGGCAGCCAGCGTACAGCTTCTGAGTCATGTGGCCAACATGACTAAGCTGCTTCTGGCGAACCAGAGCAGCGCACAGAAATGCCGTCTTAAAAAGGTAAAGGGACCCCTGACAGTTAAGTCCAGTCGCGAACGACTCTGGGTTTGCAGTGCTCATCTCGCTTTACTGGCCGAGGGAGCCAGTGTTTGTCCACAGACAGTTTTTCCGGGTCATGTGGGCAGCAAGACTAAGCCGCTTCTGGCGAAACCAGAGCAGCACATGGAAACGCTGTTTACCTTCCCACCGCAGCGGTACCTATTTATCTACTTGCACTTTGACGTGCTTTCAAACTGCTAGGTTGGCAGGAGCTGGGACCAAGCAACGGGAGCTCACCCCATCGGTGGGATTCGAACTGCCAACCTTCCAATTGGCAAGCTAGGCCCTGTGGTTTAGACCACAGTGCCACCCACGAAAGCTCATACCTAGAACAAACTTAGTTGGTCTCTAAGGTGCTACTAGACTATTTTTAAATTTTTTAAATTTTTTGAATTTTTAATTTATTTTACCTATGCTGGTTTGACAGAAAATTAACTTTAAATTTATTTTATATGCACCATTACATTCACAACCTCTCCCCCTCCCCATCGCCTTGATTTAAATCAATATATCCTGCTCCACTCTTGACCCCAATAAGCAACACATTTAAGGTCAGAACGAGAAATCAGATTATTTTATCTGTGAGCGATAAACTACCAGCGTAAAGGACACCGAGCAAATTGCTATTGTACAACAAACAATATGCAGTGCAATCCTATGTATACTCAGAAACAGTCTCAGTTCATTGAAACTTCCAGGTAAGCGTGAAATAACTGGAGCCTTAGGGTTGTATCCAATAGTCCACATGCTTAGTTCCACTGGTGCAACGGGACTTCTGTTTCCTCATGTCCCCCTGCATGTTTCCTAAATCGCTCCAGAGGGTTCCCCAATCCTCTGGAGCTGATTTTGAGAGTGCAAATGAGGCTGGAGGAGATGGGAGGGAAAGAGAAAGTTCCCTCGTGCACACAGAGGGCTGTTGCACCAGCAGAACTGCAGCATTGGATGCCACCATGAAAATCCCAGTTTCCTCCAAGGACCCCAAGACTGTCATTTAGCCTACCAAAAGTCTTAGGACACAGGTAACCTTAGACAGGAACTTGGTCAAGGCCACCTAACAAGTGTCACAGCTGAGCAAGGATTTGAACCAGATTCTCCCATATTGAAACAACAGTTTAATCGCCATGCCACACTGTCTGTGATTATGTATCCAACAATGCTGCGGCCATTTCTGCTATTATAGGATCCTTTACTAAAAGAAGTAAAATAAAAGCCTTTACTACTTAAGAAACAGAACCTAAAATTAACTCACTTTACATATTTAATTGAAAACAGTCAAATTCACTCTATCAGGGTGCACCGAATACATACCATTATCTACTGATGGACAGCCTATTGCTTGGTGGTTGCTGGGATTTTTGCAAATAACACTGATTTGTTGGGCTGAACCAACAAATCACTTATGTTAGTTAAATAAGAGTACACAGTCAGAATCAGTTAACACAAATTTGTTGTGTCTTAATAATTAAGAGATCGGAGTATGCCACTCTTGCTTTGTAAATTTAAGACACATGGTGGATCATGGGAATTCTATTTTTTAAAAGTAGTTCACTCAGGGCTGAATTCAGTCCACTCCCACACTAGACTCATTCCACTCTAGACTCATTTCACATATGCTTAGTTTTTGAATATTTGGGTACAGTTAAATCTACCGTGCAATTAGGCTGGAAGCATATTTAAAATTCCTAAGCAACTGCAAAAAAAATTCTTCGGAACTATACAGGAACAAGCTGTTTGTTGCTTTAAATTAGTGATGAAAAGTAGCTGTGTAGCCTGAATTTCATACAAGTCCCAGTGGGCTGTGTGTCACAGAGAAGCAAAAGCAGCACTTCTTTAGAACCAACATACCATTTCAATGCTTTCCTAGAAAGATCTACAGAAGAATAACATCCAAACTCTTATTGGTATTGGGCTTCAGATCCACCCAGAAACAAGTCAATTTCTAATCTTCTGGTGTGCTCTAGTTCTGTGTGACTGGGCCATCTTCAGATGCCTCGCAGAAGCCAGCTATGGAGAGTGAGGTGGCAAGTCACCACCTCATGGTTGTAGATTATGGTTGGGGAACCTGTAACCCTCCAAAGACTCCAAACTACCATGAGTCCCAGGTAGCATGACCAGCAGTTGGGGGTGATGGGAGCTAAAGTTCAAAAAACATTAAGAGGGCCACAAGTTTTCAACCCTACTTTATATTCTGGGAACTTTTCTCATGCCCAACCACAATTTACCCAAAAGTCGAGGGATTTTCCAATACATAGTGAAAAAGACACACAAACTCATGTTAGCACAGGACAAGTATTATACGTAAAATAGGAGGTCAAGAGCTATTTTCCAGGTAAATGAAGCTTGTATTCTGCACATATATACATGTCTCATATACATGTCCGGTTTCCGTCCTGGTTTTGGGACCGAGGCGGCTCTGGTTGCCCTCACAGAAGATCTCCGTAGACAACTGGATCGAGGCGGGTCAGGACTGCTGATCCTTTTAGATTTGTCAGCAGCCTTTGACATGGTCGATCATGATCTTCTGGACCACCGCCTCGCAGACGTGGGGATACAGGGCATAGCCCGTAACTGGCTGTGCTCTTTTATCTCTGGTCAGGGACAGAGGGTGGCACTAGGGAGGGAAATGTCGTCGCGCCATTCTTTGGTGTGTGGAGTGCCGCAAGGTGCAATTCTCTCCCCGATGCTTTTTAACATCTTTATGCGCCCCCTTGCCCAGATTATCCAGAATTTTGGGCTGGGCTGTCACCAATATGCTGATGACACTCAGCTCTATCTGCTGATGGATGGCCACACCAACTCAGCCCCGAACACACTGACCAGATGCTTGGAAACTGTGGCTGGATGGTTTCGTGGGAGCCGATTGAAACTAAATCCTTCGAAGACCTCCGTCCTATGGCTGGGTCGGGATGGCATGGGGATGAGGGACCAACTCCCTTCTCTTGCGGGGGCCCAATTAGTGCCATTGCCTTCCGTTAAGAGTTTGGGTGTAATCCTTGACGCCTCCCTTTCCATGGAGGCGCAAGTTACAGCAACAGCCAAGGCAACATTTTTCCACCTTCGCCGCATCAAGCAGTTGGTCCCTTACCTTTCCCGCCCTGACCTGGCCACAGTGATCCATGCGACGGTCATCTCCAGGCTTGACTACTGTAATTCGCTCTACGCGGGGCTGCACTTGAAGCTGACCCAGAAACTCCAGAGGGTGCAGAATGCTGCAGCGAGGCTCCTCACAGGGTCCCTACCACGGGAGCATATTCACCCAGTGCTTTTCAAACTGCACTGGCTCCCGGTAGAGTACAGGGTCAGATTTAAGGTGCTGCTTTTGACCTTTAAAGCCCTTCATGGCCTAGGACCCTCGTACCTACGGGACCGCCTCTCCTGGTATGCCCCACGGAGAGCCTCAAGGTCCATAAATAGCAACACCCTAGTGGTCCCGGGCCCTAAGGAAGCTAGATTGGCTTCAACCAGAGCCAGGGCCTTTTCAACTCTGGCTCTGGCCTGGTGAAACGCTCTGCCTCATGAGACCAGGGCCCTGCAGGGTCTGATTTCTTTCCGCAGGGCCTGTAAGACAGAGTTGTTCCGCCTGGCCTTTGGCTTGGAGCCAATTTGATTCCCTCCCTCCCTCTCTTTCTTTTTTCCTTTCCTTCTCCTCCTGCGATGAGGCTACATTTTAATATTTTAATGTTTCCATATTTTAATGTTGTATTTTAATTTTGTTTTTAAGTTGTAATCTTTGTTTTTATTATTGCTTGTAAGCTGCTCTGAGCCCGGCCTTGGCTGGGGAGAGCGGGGTATAAATAAAAATTATTATTATTATTATTATTATTATTATTATTATTCAAAATCCTATGAAGTCTACAACATGGGAAGGGGGGAGGAGAGACAGAAAGACATTGCATTTTCCAAAGATGGTATTTTCTTTGTCATCAACAGTTTCCATATACAGACTGCCTTCTTATAAAACAGAATAGGCACCAGTTTATCCTGCCAATTATGCTCTTCTATGAAACAGTGTTTTATTATATTATATTTTTATATTAGGCCTTCATTTACTTTTATTCTTGTTCGATAAAATCTAGCACTGAAGCTACTGCAGAATATCCTATAGTTGTGGTTGCTTAGCGTAAAACAAGGTGGAGCCACCCATCAGGATCAAGCACTGCTAATGCAAACTTTCTCAAACACTTTGAATCACACTGTCCTTCTATGCAGCTTATTTTGCAGTCTGAATGCTCTAAAATTCTAAGCAGTATCTTCCTGCCAGGTCTGCAATGTTTTCGAGTCTTTGCAGCATTCAGCAACCATTCATCTGAGAAAGCACATTCATCTTTCCCCCAGGACATTCATATTTTCTCCCAACCTATACACCATCTATATAGCTCTACCCTTTTGGCTGGGATATCTCTGGTTACTCACAACTCAAATGAACTCTCAGTGCTTTGGAAATGTGTATCTGAGAAGACCA
The DNA here is from genome assembly GCF_964188315.1 of Podarcis muralis. NCBI lineage: Eukaryota > Metazoa > Chordata > Lepidosauria > Squamata > Lacertidae > Podarcis > Podarcis muralis. The sequence continues at coordinate 32,261,151 of NC_135657.1, forward strand.
GAGTGTTTTTCCCCCTGGGGGTACTTAAGGGTACACAGTACTGGCACCCCCCCCAAAAAATGTTAAAAGTGTGGTACTTACTATAAGAACTTTATGGTCAGTACTAGCACCCTTTTTCTACAAAAAATAAAGCACTTGAGAAGACGATTACCAAAAGGTCTATTTCTCCTCTGCCAAGTGATTTGCTACACCAGGAGACACAATTCATCCCCCCCCCCACACACTTAAGTCAACCACTAGAGCAGGAAGAGGAAAGTAACTCATTGCCTTTCCTAGGAGAAATTAGTTATACTGTAGGCAGTTCCTAGCCTGCAAAAGCTGAATACATGCAACATATCAGGAGTGCAGCCTAGAAATATCACCCACATGTCATTCGCTATCATGAGATAACAAGTTTTCTTGCTGTGGGATTGCTTGCATGTATACAAGGTCTGCAAAAATACTTTCCTATAGTCTTTCATTCTTGAATACAATCACTCCTATTTTCAAACAAAGTAGCCCATGTTTTTAAATGTTACTAAATAAATGTAATTGCAAAATAATAATAATAATAATAATAATAATAATAATAATAATAATAATAATAATAATAATAATATCATCTTTATTGTCATTACCCCCTCTCGGGGACACCGAAATTATTGTTCTTCTGAAAAGAAAACTAAAATCATCTTCTTCCTTTATAGTAAATAGACATATTAATGGAAGTCAAAATATACTTCTGGCACCAAGTTATGTTTCTCTTATTTACTTTTGGTTGGTTGGGTTTTCTGCATGGTCTTTTAGCTTCTATTGTTTTATGATTGTTTTACTTTTATTCTTTTACTGTTGATGATCTGTTTAGATGAGGGGTGGCTTAGACATTTTTTAAATAAAGAAAGCTTCATTATGTTTGTTTGTGCTCACTCCGAGGTAAGTATGTATAGGATTCCCACCTTTACTGTAAGAGTAATACTCTCACTTAACTCAAAGGGACTTTTTCAATGGTTAATGTGCAGGGATTAAGAATTTAAGTATTTCCTCCAACATTTTTACTTTTTCATAACCAAAAAGTATTCACCTTAGTTAAAAAAAATAGTTTTAATGATATATTATGATTACAATTATTAGCTCTACACTAAGAACAGGAATAGTTTTACCTATATTACACAACTTAAATATTAATAAACATAAAATGAAATCCACATCTCCTTATTTGAATTAATAATACCACTTTATGTCCACAGACTCTGAGGAGCCTCAAGGATTATGCAGTCTAAAACTGTGCAATGAATCTGTACACCTATGCGAACTCCCTATATTATACATGGCATTGCTTCTGAAGTAGTCTTGCAGAAAAGCTATCAAAGATGAAAAGCCAAGTGCTGAGGATTCATCAAGCTGCTCTGTACATCTGGTAAATTTGCAAAGCTCAATGGAGTTTAGTGCTCTTGCCTTCTTTCATGTGCATGTGCATGTGAATATGCCTGATTTTCAGGAACCAAGAAGAGAATAGTAAAGCCCCATTTTACTCAAACCACTCAGCTCATAGATATTACTACTCCTATTCCAACTCTGACTACTTTATTACCCACCCTTCACCCTAAGGTCCCAGGAGGGGTTACAACATTAAAACACAACATTAAAAACAGTTTAAAACACCTTACAATCATAAAAAAATAATAGGGTGAGTCATAAATGAATGGACAGAACTGAGAAAGACACTTCAATTTAGATAACCACACCCTTTCAGACTTATAGACTACCGGTACTTAATCTACTGAATATGTACTTAAGGCCTGAAAGAATTTGCAAAAATTGTAGGTGCACAATTGAAACAAAGATATTGAAGTTCACTGTGTGGTGAACTTACAGCAATAGCTTGAAGACTTCCAAAGTCTATGCTACCATAAGGAGTACTTCTCTTCATACTACAGCAAAAACTCCTGAATAATGTACCTAATGTTTCTATTGCTCTCAGGCAGAACTTTCCAAACTTTTCATGTTGGTGACACACTTTTTAGACATGCATAATTTCACAACACAGTAATTCAGTTTTACTAGCAAACTGGAGGTTAAACTAACTCCTTTCCGGACCCGGAAGGAGAGCGGGGAGAGTTCACACAACACTGCTACATACTGCAGCCAACACACTAATTTGTTGCAACACACAGTTGAAAGCCCTGCTCTGAGGATCCTTCTCAAACTTCCACTGTCAGTGGCACGTGGTGATGGTAATTTCTCAAAGCTCAAACTTGTAAAAACTTACATATGGTCAACCATGTTGTAAAGGCAAACTGACAGCTATATCCAATTGATATATGCTCAATCATCAGCAATTGACCTGAAGGAACTGGTTACAAAATGTTCCAAGGAAAAGACATGCAGAAATTTTGATTTTCCTGAAATGGAATCTTTTAAGAAACTTAAATTTTAACATCACAATTCACAAGATTATTCAAAATGATTTGTGTGCTAAAACATTTTTGTATTCGAGAAAGATAATCAAAGATTGTTGCATTACTTATTCTTGCAATTTAAGATGTCGGATAGGAATTAAGTGGTTACCAGCTGTAATGTTTCGAGTGATTTGGAAAAAAAAAAGGTGCAGAATTAGGTTAAAAATTATTGATAAGGATTTGCTGAACTAACAATTTGAACTGGAATACAAAAAAGGGAGGTACGAGGAGGTCGGGGAAATATGTTAATGAAAAATAAGTATTGTGAACTTCATGTGTTTTTAAACATTTTTGGTATTTTTCTATTTTTTGTTATTTTTTCTTTTCTTTATTTTCTTTTTGACTTTCTACTGTATTAACTTTGAAAACTTTAATAAATATCTTTTAAAAAAATATTCTTGCAATTTAAAATAAATTTAGCAATTTCAAATTTTGTGCTTTTCATTTTTTCTACAAGACACTGTTTTTGAAAATTAAAGTTAGCAATTGGTGAGGGGGTGCAAGTACAGAGGTGGATTTAGGGCAGCATGGCTGGCTTCACCGCACTGGGTGCTGAGCTCAGGGGGTACCACAGGGCGTTGCAACTATGACATTGAGCAGAAAGGAAGGCAAGAGGCTTTTGGCGGGGGGGGGGGGGTATTAGCTTCACATAGGGCACCACTGAAATTTGAATGACAAATTGCACCCCTGCAAGTAGTTAGCCTTGCCCAGGGAACAAAATAGCCTGGCAGCAGCACAGTATACTATACTAGTCTCCAAACTAACAAGTTATTTCATTGCTTCAGATAGAAATGGTATATTAAAATGATCTGAAGAAATATCAGAGATGGTGGGGAAGCAAAATATATGTTTTAAGCATAGGTTCCAATCTGTCCTCTTTCCAACATCTACAAACTTAACCCAAACTTTTATTTTATTTATTTGAACATTTATAGACCATAAAAATATCCAAGCAGATAACACTATAGATGAATACATAAGTACATGAAACCATATACCATGAAACGTTTCGGTTTTCAAATGCCTTAAACCCAGAAGTAAGTGCTTCAGTTTTCGAACACGCCTCAGAAGTCAAACTGGAAATGCGGCTTCTGTTTTGAGTTTTCCGTATTGAGGCTTTCGGTTTGAGGCTTCCAGTTTTCAGATGTTTTGGAACTTGAACGGTTTTCCACAACAGACTACGTTCGAAAACCAAGGTACCACTGTAAAAACAATACTAAACAGCATGTGGAATTCCTTTTGCATTTCAGCCATAGGCAAAACTAGTAACAGTTTATTTTAAATATGTGTTCTTAATCATCTGGGTAAGTCTACATCTGAACCAAATAGCCGCTTGAGATCAAGGTGGCATCTGTCAAATTAAGTGTAAATAAGCTTTTGCTCCACTATTCTACAGAGTCAGATCTAAAAACAGGAGCACAGAGGTACAGTGGTACCTCAGGTTACATACGCTTCAGGTTACAGACTCCGCTAACCCAGAAATAGTGCTTCAGGTTAAGAACTTTGCTTCAGGATGAGAACAGAAATCGTGCTCCGGCGGCACGGCGGCAGAAGGAGGCCCCATTAGCTAAAGTGGTGCTTCAGGTTAAGAACAGTTTCAGGTTAAGTACGGACTTCCAGAACGAATTAAGTACTTAACCTGAGGTACCACTGTACAAAGAAAGAAAGAAAGCTACACTAGCTTGCTACAGACAAATAAGTGGTCCATGCACTGATTTTTGACAGTATATTCAGCAGCAGAAATGAACAATTTTCTCACCAAAGACTCCTGTTATGTATTAATTTATATACTACTTAAGCCAAAATCGGCTTTACTAAATATGAAAACCAACTATGCAACATTGCTAAAATACACCACAATTAAAAAAGACTCCTTAATTATATTACACAATAAAATAGTCATGTTAATAAGCAGCTATAAGATAAGAGCTGAAGTTCTATGAATCGGTAACTAAATAAGGTGAATAGGAATAAAATGATAGTTCTTGTAATAGAGGGATATAAGAAGTCGGGTCAAACCCAGATCATAATTGGGGTCTGGGATTTTAAACATTTTAATATATAGAGGCCTGGTAGATCAAACCAAAGGCCTATTTAGCCGAGTAGTCTGTTCTCACAGTAACCAACCAGATGTCTATGCGATGCCTACAAACAGGACACATGATCTCAATAGGACTTTTACACCATGATCCCCAGCAACTGGCATTCCAAAACATACTGCCTCTGATACTTGGGGCAACAGAGGCATCATTACTAGTAGCCACTGATTCAGCAGGGCTTTTCTTAACAATTTCAGAAAAATGCACATGCACATGTATAATATATTCACTGAAGGTTGGCTTGGCTCAGTCCCAGTTAGCAAACATACTGATGCACTCTTAAATGACTCACCAGTAATGGAAAAACTGGCCAAAAGGGAGTTACAGTATTCAATTCTCAGAGTCATGTGAGTAAATGTTAGTTGTTCTGAAGCAAATAAGGGTGTTCCCTGTGTAAACTGAACTACTGGAAAAACATTTCTACACAAAAGCAAAAACTGACCATGACGAAATTAGGTCATCATTAAAACGGCATCATCTTTTTCTATGGAACGTATTTCAAAGTTATTCCAAAAATAATTTTTTTTGTTCAGGAGCACACTTGATTTGGAAATTAAGTATTACTGACATTTTCTGACATTCACACATATATTGGGTTCAATAGCACTGAGGGTAGTTTTAGAGCTGTATCACAATGGCTACATTGTACCACTTAAAACTGAACTTTGGAGTTACATCTCACCTTGGTTAGCTGCATGACTAACAGTTCCAAGACATAATCATATATTATGTCTAGAAATAGTCTCTATGCAGCACTCCGCTGTGTAACATCATGCAAGCTGCTTTGAAAAGACAGGAGCTGTATGGCAGCAGTGCCAGATGGACCACTGAGAATACACTACGTTCCTCCAGGCTTGATGAACTGAAACTCAGATGGAAAGTAAAACTACTTGCTTCTTTTCTTTGCCATTACTTATCTGAGTGGTTCACAATCACATCAGAAAAAGAAAGGCAGGATTCTAAGCCTAATAAAATGAAAGGCTTTACAAAGGGTCAGTGGCAGGTCACAACTCTCTCTCTTCTAAACACAAAAGGCCACATATACAACTTTCAATTAGAGCAGACCAATAATAGTCTAGAGTTGCTATCTCCCGAACACAAGATATTAGCAGAATTTACCTGCATCCTTCAAACCACCAGTATACTCTGTCAAAACCATTTTGAAGTGTTTACTCAGAAAGCTGCAGTGAGCTCAATAGGACTTACTACTAATAGGTACCACTACAGTGGGAAGGTAAACGGTGTTTCTGTGAGCTCTGACTTCCATGATGGTATCCCACTGCACCAGAAGCAGTTTAGTCATGCTGGCCACATGACCCAGAAAGCTGTCTGTGGACAAACGCCAGTACCTCAGTCTGAAAATGGAGATGAGCACTGCACCCCATAGTTAATTTTGAGTGGACTTAACCGCCCAGGGTTCCTTTACCTTTACTACTAATTATGAGTACATAATCCTTAGATTGACAATTCTCTATTTGTGTGTGTGTGTGTGTGTGTGTGTGTGTGTGCTTGCGTAATTTTTTATCATTATATATTTACACACAGAGAACTATGTTTTGGGCAGCCAACAGAAACACTGCAACTAAATACTTAATATATCTACAACTTTTCTTATAAAGTGTTTAGATGAAACCTACAACTTTAGTCTTAAACGCTGAGAACAATACACCTCTAAACCAACAGAAATGGCCCATTCTATAATGTATGTTTTAAAGAGTATTTTAAATAACGCACATCACACTACATGAAATCTCAAGGTTTATTAAACAGTCTATCTAGATCTTTGAGTGTTCTACATAAAAATAAATTGACACATTAATCTTTCTATAACATGTAGAAATATGCAGAAAATGAGGATGGTAACATGTTGCCCAACAGTGGCTTCACCTGTCAGCCTCGTGGATACTTGAGGGTATCCTATGCCAAGCTCTCAGAGACTGCTAAGCTCTTTCTACCAAATGTAAGTCAATAAGGTGCCCTTTTATATTTGCTGGTGCCTTCCCAGCATTTCTCACTTTGTACTGGAAGAGGATGAAGCATGGTAATCTGGGGTAGACATTATTGTTGGCATCCATCTGTTTCAAGAGACAATGGAGTGCACCTCTAGGGATGAAGTCAAACCGCAATGTTAGCAGCACCAAAGCGACCTCCCCAGGGCACAAGTCTGGGTGGTGTTTATAGAGGGCCTGGACTGCCCAGATGCCAAGTCCCGCCCCTCGGTCTTTGGATTTTGCCCTTCTGTTTCCCATACATTACCAGTGATTTACTATTAGGAGTTAGAGATATAGCATATATGACCAAATTAATGACTATTAATGAGCAAAGCAGGTGATATCCACTTTACAAGAATAATTAAAACTCATTTTCAATGAAGTATTGAAGTTAAGGTTCAAGATGGTGCTGGGAATTATACAGAGGATCCTAAAATATTTAAATGTTACATTACCAGAGATATAGTGATCATATGGTTCACATTGTAAATGGATTAATTTATTGTTTTACCTAAACTAATCACGGATTCTTTTGTCTTTTCTTTTTATTGTAGAAAATTGTATAATAGTGTCAATGGATTCTGTTTAATAATCAGGCCTTGTTGACCTGAAAACAAAAATGAGCAATGTCGAACAGAAGGATACAGATGGGGTAAGGATTAAAGATTTAGGAAGCTGTTGCCACTATTTCCCAGACAACTTCCTAAATCCTTAGATACCCTCCAATCTTCAATCCTGAAAATCTCCCAAAGGATGTTTATGAAATCTGGTGCAAGTATAAAACCTGCTTCTATCAGATTGCCTTGTGCAGACTTAACTCTGTTGTGATTTGGGCTGCTTATCTGGTAGAAAATTCTATTTGAGCTCCATAAAATTTACCTTTTTTATGTGGTTATATCAGGTTTGATCTTTTTAACTTTGTTATAAACCTCCCTATAAATCAATGAGGAACAGAAGGGCAAAATCCCACTAAACAAAAAACCAAAAACCGGTTCACTCCTATATATCTACTCAAAGGTAGAGTCCCATGGAGTTCAAATGGGGCTTACTCAAAGGTAAATGGACACAGTACTGCGACCTAAGCAGACATTAATAGGTTTCACAGAATGAACTTGCAAAGTCAACTCTTGGTCTCCATCATGAATGTTCTCTGTCTTACTCTCTGATCTGACATAACAAAGTAGCAATTCCTTATGGCTGCCATTTATGCATGACAAGTGGGATGATTCTTACCTTTTTTTTCTTTGAACAGACCCTCTACAATTTTCAAAACAATGATTTTGATACCCCTTCATTTCCAAAGGTGGGATTCTCACTACGTAGTCTAGGGACAAACACAAGCCCAAAATTCATTTTGCTCATCCAGAACTAGCTGTACAGTTCTTTGGATCTCAGCTTTTGTATATCAAGTAGAATTATGATATGACATTTACATCCTCTGTTAATTTACTTGCATTCATTAGATCATAAAGATGTAAGCTAAGCCTGACATTCATGTGAGTTTAACAGCACCTATATTTTGAGAGGATTTGTAAATACCTGTAGCAATTGTTGTTGTTGTTGTTGTTACTATTATCTGCTAGTTTTAAACAAAGTTACATTGAAAAAGCAAGGAATGATGTACACATATTATGTCGGATATAACCTGAGGAAATGAAATTACAAACAAGTTTTTTCAAAGTTTACTCTACAAAGGCATTGCTGCAAACAGTAAACAAAACTCAGATGAGGGAAGTGGGAGCCACAACAAAATGGTGGAGTATCACCTAACCCACTATAAAGAATGCTCCAGCATATTTTAAGCTGAAAGTAACTGAAGCAGAGCACTATATCCCTCCAGTTTTCCCATTTCCTTTTCCAACTGAGACTCAACAGTTCATGACTACCAAGAATACTCCATTCTCTTTGTGCTAGTTTTCTCTCCCTCTCCTTAGTTTAAGATTAGTTCTGCAAACACTGAGGTTTTCCCAAGCATTGTTTCTCAGTGGCCCCATTTTGGTTCCAATACACTCAGCCCAAAACACTTGATAAAGGAATCTGGCTGTTCAATTTATAATCTAGTAAATCCTCATTGACAATAATCCTTCACCTCCTCTTGCAGTCCTCAAATTAACAAGCAAAGCTGTTTATTGTATTATCATATATATATATGAATGTGTTCTAGCTATGTTTATTGTGGTATCTCAGCATAATCCTCAAAACATCAAAACACAGAATGCCTATAACTGTAAACATATCAGAACGTGCTCACTTAGTCCTTTTGGTTGGCCCACTTTTTTCTCTAGTAACCAAATAACGCTGTGAAGATTAACAAAAATGTAGCACATTCAATGAGATACCTTGGACAAATCCATTTTGTCCTGAAAGGAATAGGCTGTTTGAGAAGAAACCGAAGCAATGCAGAAATCTAGCAAGCTGATGTACAGCTGAGATCTGGAAACAACAACTATGTTATACATTTGGAGACAGAGGTCTAGAATTATGGATTTAGAGACATATTTAGAGACAGATCTAGAATTTACAGCTTTACTTTCAGACTTTAAAGGAATTGCTTCCTCCAATAAGAGACCGTTCACTCTATAAATCCTAATGTGAAAGCAAGTACCTGTCAGGAATTTAGACAGCACCAGAGTGACAATCCTCCAGATCTAGTAAGACACAAGAGACTCCACAGTCAGTTGCCCTAGGGCTATAGGTTGAAATATAAAGGCTGCACAGATCCTTGAGAAATATGATTTTTTTCCCCTGTTGACTGTTAAGAACTAGATACCTAAGATGTAGCCAATGTGGCATCTTCCAGATGTTATTGACTACAACTTTCTTATTACAACAGGCTTTTGGGAACTGACTTAGTTTAATGGGCTTTTAATAGCTTTGAAAGGGCTGGTGCTGTGCTGTTTTTATTGCAATTATCTGTATGTTTTTATATACTGTGTGTGTGTGTGTGTGTGTGTGTGTGTGTGTATCAGTGTTGTTTGCTCAAACCGTCTTGCTCTGGTGAGCAACCTGGCCACTGAATACTGCACCAGCTGAAGTTTCTTAACCATATTCAGAGGCAGCCCCATGTATAACGCATTGAAGTAATCTAACCTAGAGGTTACCAGAGCATAGACAACAGAAATTAGGCTATCACTGTCCAGAAAGGGGTGCAACTGGGTGACCAGCTGAAGTTGATGGAAGACCACCTGAGCCTCCATCTCATCCAATCCATTACCGAAGCAAGACCATGTTCCAGCACATCCACTGCCACAACTGCAGGTGTAAAGGAGAAGCAGAACTGTGTGTACTCCAAAACACTGGATGGCCCCCATTCAGCAGTTTCATTCTTATGTTAAACAGCAGGGAGGGGGTTAAACTGTGAGTAAACCCACACTGACAGCTCCACAGGGCTGAAGAGCACTCTCCAAGCATCACATTCTGAAGATGACCATCTTAGTAGGACTGAAACCACTGCAAAGCACTGCCACCTACCCTAACTCAGTCAGCTGCTCCAGAAGGATACCATGGTTGATAGTATCAAAAGCTACTGAGAAGTCGAGGTTTTTGCCCTTTTGGGAAGCAGACAGAGAACAGGTGGATGTAAAAGAGAGTGTAAGTTCAACTTTGACTTTGCCAGTTGTCTGAACTACAGGAAGGTGCCAGCAACTGCAAAGACTTCAGTATTCAAGAACATTGGACACAGACAATCCCTGCTCCTGGGCCATAGGACATTCCTCTTTGTGTGTGGTCAGGGGGTGGGGAGTATGATCAAGAACTGAACATTCCTGAATGCCACATACATTTTAAAAATATGTTGTAATATAGCAAAAGCAGAAAATTAGTAATTACGAAAGCAGCCCAGGCCCATATTAAACTTGCTCTTGTAAAAGAGCTAGAAAACTTGTTATATGAAAATAATAAAATAATAAATAGCTTTAGTACTTATTAAGAGTGCACTGTTTTCTCAGTTCCAATGCTTACAGGAGAAAAAAAGATGAATCAGGGGAGGGGGTAGTATGTGTCCTTGCCAAAAGTATAAATAGCAGTAAGGAATGAAAGAGTCACTTTACCAAAGCCCATTACAAGAGAAAGACATTTCTCTGATCTTTCACAGCGTAGATGGGGTCTCAAATGCCAATCAGTCATTCCTAGCCTAAAGGAGAACAGGTGCTGTTCACATTCCACACAAGGCAGGTAGAAAAGCAAAGGGACCTGTAGAGCCTCTCATGCTTGCAGAAGCATCTAGCAGAGTATGGGTGCAAACAAATACTACAAGAGAATATAAAAAGGTCAGTGTACATTTAAAAACAGCTTTTTATAACTCTTTAATTCAAAGTAAATAAACCAAAAGACCCTCCTGATCAGGTATATATATTGTGGCAGGATTCAAAATCTCCATTACATATTTAGAGCTGCTTCTAATTTCAAAATGGAATTTTCCCAGGAATCATGGTCAAAAATAGATGCAAAGTATCTACGTACAACAATCCTCTTTAACTAGCACAATGACTGGACCTAGGAAACCATCAGATTCTGATCCTACTCAATTAACAGACCTTGAATCCAAGATGGCTGCATATATTGCTATTCATACTTTTGTTTTTTAAGACATAACTTGGGAGTATCTCTCAGCCCTGAAATTTTATCATGAGTAAATGTAATAAAAGCAGTCCTTTTACAGACACATATCAGTCTATATAATCTAGACCAATGACAGCCAACAAACCAAAAATAACTCCTCCATTTTATCCCGCTCCTGGTGACTTGGCAGAAAATGTCACGAAAGAAACAGTAATATTGTGAAACAGAGATGCAAGGTTTTGGCCATTCTTTTGGATTTTGAATACAATATGGAGGCCCAAGTGAGTTTGGTGGTGCTACAGGGAAACTTGGTTCAGCATGTTTTTAATTTTGCTCCGACAGATGAGTACAGCGTTATGGCTGGGAACTGGTGAAAGCAACACTGGTTTAAGCAGCATCTTATTCAAAGTAGCAGCTGTACAGTATTTCAGAATAGTTAAAATATCTTACTTTTGCCTCTTTTTCACCTCTTCTTGCTTCTCAATTATAGTGTTTTCTTCAGATTAGTGAGGACTCTTGTGGGAAGAACAAGCCAGTTGTTTTCTATATTTGGAACTTTATAAGGCTCCAGGGCCCTTGGGTCTTTTGAGTTCCAGGGCAAGTGTCTGACTTGGTTCAAGGGCTGCCTTCCTCACCTAAGCCTGAGCCTATCAGGTATCCTTTCAGAAGGCAGAGGTAATTAACTGTTTCTGCATACTGAAAAGATATGCTACCCACTTTTGGAATCACTGTCAGAAACTCAGAAAACAGCTGCAAATGTCAAGTGCAGGTCACAGTGACCTGCAGGAGACCATTTCTCTTTATCTTTTCTTTCTCAGGACAAGTCATTAGCGGCATGTCACTCCTTCTTCCTGTCTCACTGTCTTTGTACCCTAGCGTTAGTCCAAATCACAGTTATTTGCATTTGGACTTTTCCACCAGGTACATTTAGGCTTCCACCTTCTGGTTCTCTACTGCCAACCTTCGCTTCATATAAGGTAACTTACCCATCACCTACCTCTATATTGCTATCTACAATAGTAAGGTAAAGGTACCCCTGCCCGTACGGGCCAGTCTTGACAGACTCTAGGGTTGTGCGCCCATCTCACTCAAGAGCCAGCGCTGTCCGGAGACACTTCCGGGTCACGTGGCCAGCGTGACATCGCTGCTCTGGTGAGCCAGAGCCGCACACGGAAACGCCGTTTACCTTCCCGCTAGTAAGCGGTCCCTATTTATCTACTTGCACCTGGGAGTGCTTTCGAACTGCTAGGTTGGCAGGCGCTGGGACCGAACAACGGGAGCGCACCCCGCCGCGGGGATTTGAACCGCCGACCTTTCGATCGGCAAGCCCTAGGCGCTGAGGCTTTTACCCACAGCGCCACCCACGTCCCTGCTATCTACAATAGGTACTGTTTAAATTTGTCATCATCACATCATTAGAGCTGAACGATATTTCAACTCATTGTCTGAATCTGGTATGAAGTTCAGGGGGCGATACCGGTTTCAGACTTTTTGAGCTGACAGTACATCACGGCTCCATGGTTGCCGCCAGCACAGTGCGTTTCACTCCCGCCTGCCTGCCTGCCTGCACTGTGCTGGCAGAGGCCATGGAGCCGGATGTGTTGCCAGCTCAAATTGCCTGCTCACCCATCTGCCTGCCTGCACATTAGTAAGCAGGGCAGGCTGCCTCCCCCCCCCCCTTTTCTTGGTCGGTTGCTCCTCCTGAATGAATTCACTGCCATATGCTATGGTGGTACCTTCACAACCTTTGATGCAATAAGATTAAGAATGCCCACTTGCCACCAGTATTGCATACTGAAAGAGAACCAAATACAGTGGTACCTCAGGTTAAGAACTTAATTTGTTCTGGAGGTCTGTTCTTAACCTGAAACTGTTCTTAACCTGAAGACCACTTTAGCTAATGGGGCCTCCTGCTGCCGCCGCTGCACGATTTGTGTTCTCATCCTGAAGCAAAGTTCTTAACCCAAGGTAATGTTTCTGGATTAGTGGAGTCTGTAACCTGAAGCGTATGTAACCTGAAGCGTATGTAACCCAAGGTACCACTGTATAACAAAACAAGTATCTACAAAACAACTACAAGTTTAATCACTGTAACATGACTTGTCCTTCTGTAATATATATGTATTGTTTAAGGGTGCTGCTGCATCTAAAATCACTATTTTAACACAGCCCTGCCTACTCTGGACAGGAAACTCTGTCTACCCTGAAGAAGTACAAATGATCATTTTGGAATATGGATCTGGTAAAGACAGATCAACCTGTTGCAATTTGAGGGTTTTTTATTTTCAAGAGTTCAATGTCAATAAACTATTTTAAGGTTTCCTTAAGGCTTAAAGTGGCACACACTATTATTATCAAAACCTTTTATACAGACAAATTAGCCACAAAAAGAATATATAAAATTAAAAAATTAACACAATCCCATTATAAATAGAAAGCCATGTCCTTAGCGGTTACACATTTTTTCTGCTTACAAGAAATTTCCACCTAAACGCACATGAAAAATGAAGTATGAATTGTTAATGTGAAACATGCAATTTACACAAACAGTTTTAGGGACATTTCAACTACTCAAATGCATTTGGTATTTTACGTGGTATGGTAAATCCATTGGTCTGGTGACGGTAGAAGGGCACTTAAATCTGCGTTCCTAGATAAGTTTTTGTTGTAGCTAGGAAGGGGGGATTACTCTAATATTTTTCATTGACTAACAAGGCAGAAAAAAAAATCAATAGATTTCTTCAGTATGTTTTGCCCCTGCATATTTCATAAGCCTTTGTAACATAAAACTTAGTTTACTATAAACACTGTAAACATCAGCAAAAGTACTGTGTGTGCTATAATATCCTAGGAGGACTATGTTATAGGCATGTTTCTGGGTCAAGTCTACAACAAAAACTACACTCAGGATAGGATTTTGTCCCAACCTGACTGCTGAAAGTATGCTAAACACTGCTTTAAAACTATTTTTAAGAAGACAGGAACAGGCCTTCAGAGTTCCATATACAATTTCATTCTATTCATAGGTTGTATTTTGCTTAAGCTTAGATAAATCTTTCTTCCTTTCATTAAGATTGCATCACTTTTGTTTTAATTTGTTATTTTACTGAACAGAGATATAAAAGGGCTAAGTCTTATAGACTGAAAAGCCATAGTAATGTTTTCTTTTTCAATGCAAACAATGAGTTTGTGAATCTGCATTGCTTTGGTAATATTCTGCACATACTGCCATAGTATCTATTTTTGTTGAAGGCGCCTCTGTCAGTCAATAAATAGAAAGACAAGAATGAAGAATTTAAAAACACCTCACCATACGCTGGCCTCCTACACTGACTAAGGGATTATGAGGATAAAGCCAACTCACACCAGGAAAGAAGCAGCTTAACACAGTTGTATGCAAAACACATTTTTCCTGCCTTTTCATCAGCTCACATTTTAGATCTATCACTGTTAAAAGCAACTCACAGGCATGGCAAAATAATAATAAAAGGAAGTCCTCTCTATTGAATCTTGCTAGCCCTACAAACTCACTAGTCTTGTGTATTTTCAAATAAATCCACAAATCTATTAGACCGCCTTAACCACACACCTATGTTGCTTACTTAGGAGTAAGCCTCCCACTGAGCTTTTTTAAAAAACGTCCCTTCATGATCTCCTGGAGGCTATGGCCTATGGCTATGGCCAGTCATTTGCTACTTACAAGCCCGCCTAAAGAAAAATATAATATGAGAGATTAAGTTCATGAAAAAGGGAAGGCACAACAATGTTTAAAAATCAGAATGCAGATCCCAAATGGAACAGCACTGGCAGGCTAGATACAGTCTTAGGCATCTGTGTTTATCACTTGGGTACTGAAATGCCAGGGACGCAGGTGGCGCTGTGGGTTAAAGCCTCAGCACCTAGGACTTGCCGATCGAAAGGTCGGCGGTTCGAATCCCTGCGGCGGGGTGCGCTCCTGTCGTTCGGTCCTAGCGCCTGCCAACCTAGCAGTTCGAAAGCACCTTCGGGTGCAAGTAGATAAATAGGGACCGCTTACTAGCGGGAAGGTAAACGGTGTTCCGTGTGCTGCGCTGGCTTGCCAGAGCAGCGATGTCACGCTGGCCACGTGACCCGGAAGTGTCTGTGGACAGCACTGGCTCCCGGCCTCTAGAGTGAGATGAGCGCACAACCCTAGAGTCTGGCAAGACTGGCCCGTACGGGCAGGGGTACCTTTACCTTTACCTTTACCTTTACCTTTACTGAAATGCCTGCTATAAAACGACTGCTAGGAAATAGAGGTTTCCCCAAAAGCTTGTTGGAGGTCCCAGCACAAAATTATCAGTGAGGACAAATAAGGTTCCTTGAAAGGCCACTTCTCCAGCACGGATACCGTCTCCTAACATGGCATACAGATGGAAAGGAAAGATTGAAATGATTCTAGGTCACTCTCTTGGCATGTCTGAGGCAAAAGTAGGGTGACACCCACACATACTGACAGTTCCCTCTAAAAGTGTTGTATAATCAAGGTGTTTATGGAAAACAATGACTCTCCTGAGCTGACTAATTCATGTGTAGAGAAAGTTGGAAACCATAGCTGTGAAGAATTTTCTCCTTCATACCTTTCAAAGAACTTAAACTGCTGAAATGCCTTTTGTCTTCAAAAACTAAGTTCATTCAAGGTCCTCAAAATTCCTGGGCATTCTTTTTAAAAAGGCGAACTCCACCCTTTCCCTTTCTTTTGAGAACAAAGCTTTTGCTGCAATTTATCTGATGTTGCAAAAAACCCGAAAACCCTAGATTAAAATTTCCACATTCTTGTTTCAGGGAAGGGTCGAAGAAAGCTGTGATTACCCCACCCCCTCCCAAAAAAGTGGTAGTGATTTTCTGGCATTAAACAGAGGTGGGAAAGAAGCAGAGGTGGAAGAGTATTATTTTGGAGCAAACATTATCACAAAGGTAACAGCCTAGTCAAAGACTTGGGTGACATACAATGATGGCTTCTCACCTACACAATGAAAAACTACTTGTGCAATGGGGCTTTCTGTTTCTCTTGTCTCCCAACTTTGGAGTCACATGGGGGGCTGTGGGAGTCAGGAAATAAGGAAGCCCTGCTGCACAAGCAGATGGGATGTGGGTGGGGCTGTGGTCTAAACCACAGAGCCAAGGGCTCACCGATCACAAGGTTGGAAGTTCGAATCCCCGGGACGGGGTGAGCTCCAATTGCTCGGTCCCTGCTCCTGCCAACCTAGCAGTTTGAAAGCACGTCAAAGTGCAAGTAGATAAATAGGTGCCGCTCCGGCAGGAAGCTAAACGGCGTTTCCATGCGCTGCTCTGGTTTGCCAGAAGCAGCTTAGTCATGCTGGCCACATGACCCAGAAGCTGTACACCGGCTCCCTCGGCTAGTAAAGTGAGATGAGTGCCGCAACCCCAGAGTCGTCTGGACCTAACGGATGCACTGCTTCCTCTACAAGGCACAAGGCTACCACCTTGCTAAACAGGAACATAGGAAACTCTCTTATACAAAGACCACTGATTCATCTAGCTTGATTTTGTCTAAACTGACTGCCTCTCAAGCAGGGAGTCTATCCCAGCCCAACCTGGAGATGCCAGAGATTGAACATGGGAACTTCTGTATGCAAAGCACATTGTCTACCACTGGGTTACAACACTTCCTATAGATCTAGACCCAGATCTAAGCAGGTCTGGGTCTAGTTAGTACAAGAATGAATGGATGGATGATTGCCTGGGAACCACATGTACGCTGGCTTAGGTTCCATTACAGCAGAAAGGAAGGAAGTTAACGTAAGAAAAATTAATGAAATAAATGCTACAACATTCTTTGATTTCAGTGATTTTTCAACACCAGATGTGGAAGTAAGCCTCAAACATAGTTGAATATATGTTTAAGAGAACACAAAGATACCTTGTTATTGCGTTTGAAAATGAAACATGTTCCATTGCCTGCATGCATTCTCATTAACAACAATGTGGGGAAGAAAGTGAGATAGACTGCAGTAGAAAAAAGTGGCCTTACATAATCACACAGACTTGCAACATTAGGACCAGGGACAATTAGCTTTGCCTTTTTCAACTAACCAATATTCAACCACCTCAAGCATTTGCTTGCTTGTGTTTGGCGTCTGTTTTTTATTAACGCAATCACAATGCTAGGTAATGACAATTTTTAAAAAATGGAAAGCAAATTCAGTTTAGTCTCTGACCACCTTCAGCTCCTACCACCTCCATGTAGGAGACAGCCAAAGAAGTATGGCAGCCATTGTGGTGCAGGCTAGAGTGTTGAGCTAGCTAGCACCAGGGAGACTGGAGCTCAAACACCTGCTCAATCACAGAGCTCACTGGGTGATCTTATTTTTATTTATTTATTTAAATATTTTAAAACCACACCTTTGTATAAAATATCACAAGACCGTATATAACCTAAACACACAATACTACAATATGTACAATAAGAACGTCAAACACATCAGTAAAAACTGGTTGACAAAAAATAAAATCTCAGTATATTTTACTTAAAATATTGGACCTGTCTCTAACCTAACCTACCTCATAAGGTGGCTGTGAGTATAAAAGGAGAGAGTAAAGAACCATGCATGCTACTTTAAACTCCTTAGAGGAAAAGCAATAAAATAAATTATGGAAGCCCAAGTAGTGGAAAATTCATGCTCTGAAAGATTTCATTAAAAAAATAATTTGATGAATTTTTAAACATTTTGTCATTTAAAAAGACAAAAAACAAACAACATTGAACATACTGATACAAAAGGGAAGAAAGGGAAGACTAAAATGGTTAAGAAGGGAAGAAAATGGAAAATAATATCCTACATTAATTCATGTGATGCATCTTTTATAATAACAATCCAAGGCATCGAGAAATCATTTTATTTCTAATGGTTGTTAACTACTGCTGGAGAGGTCAGAAAGCTTTCACTATTGCTCTTAATGCTTATTTTGGTCTTCCTAATGGACTTCAGAATACTACTTACAGTGAAATCATATGTATATTTACTCTGAAATATTTCCCGTTGTTTTCAATCTTTTTACTCTTAGGAAAGTGTAGGCCAGATTGCAGAATAAATTTAGGACATTTCTGTGTTTTGATATGAAACCTTTGTGTTTTTATGGAAGGAGGTTGGTTTTGGGGAGGGGGTACCGGTAGTTAAAGTGCATGGCCTGAGCAGTCTCTCAGCCACAGGATTTCCTGAGGTTTTGTTCTTTACCATACAGTCACATAATAGACTGTATGCAACTTCCTACTGCAAACCAAAAGGAGTTGACTAAGCTCAGAAATATTACATGACAAAAGGTTTGTATATCCTGATGACAGCATGAACAGTTCACACCTGGTACAAGGTCAATGGCACTTTTTAAAAGATTCAGTTTAACTCTCTTTTATAATGCCAATCCATCAGTAAACAGCAACTGCCTTCCAAATATTGCTATTCAACAAACATTTATAGCATTGGAAAGGACTTTAATTTGTTTTGCGGTCTTAGCCATGTTACCACTGTATAGTGTAATTTTAAGGAGATACTTGACATTGATGTGTTTTAGAGATTTTGAGCTTTCAGGATAAGGTAACCTATTAACTTGCAAGCACTACAAAGTGTATTAGGCAACAAACTATAATAAATATTCAGAGGCAAAAATGTAGGGCATGATCCACTCGGGTGACTATTTTTGCCCTTTCCCCTATTCTGCATACATTGCAGCATTCTTTTCCTATGAACCCAGCCATCCCTTGCCTTTTCCAGGCACCAACCCATAAGTTGTTGTTTTTTTACTCTAGAGCAGAAATAACTTTCAAGCCAGGGTCTGGGGACCAGAGGGATGACTGGATGTATCTATGGCAAGCACAAAGAAGTCTTGTTTAAGAGGAACGGGAAGCACAATGGAAACTAAGTAAAAAACGGTAACAAGAAATAACAGGTCTACATAGCTTTAATCACTCAGGTAGGTAGTGGCCCAAATCTAAACCATTAAATGACATTACATATACAAAATAAATGAAACAGTACTGACTTGCATATTGGTGCAATAACATCAAAATTAATTATTTGTTACTTGGTGAAGTTCTTGTTACAGTCTGATGAAAATTACATTTCTCACTAGTACATGCATTCAGTTTTACCAATAGAAGTTGGTTAAATAAAGCCATTATATTATTAAAGTGTCTCTCCACTTCTCTGTGATGAAAACAGCAACAACTCTCCAACCTTAATTAAGATCAAACGAAGTAATTAAAATACTGCTGAGGCCCAGATCTCCAACTCTCAGGTGTTTAATTACTGAACCCCTCTTCCATTTATCTAACTTAAAATTCAACATAAACAAAATGAAAATTTGTTTTCTGAGAGACAAGTATGTATTACACCACAATAGTAAAAGAGAATGCAGTTGAGATGCTCAAACCTTCTTATTAAGAGGGAAATTGCTATGTACCTGGACTGGTGAAGGTATGTTACCTATGGAGGAAATATGTGCTTTTTAATAATAAAGCCTGAGGGACATTCCTTATAAATATCCAAAAGCTGCTCTGCACTTTCATGTGTCTCAAGTCAAGGGCTAACCCAGTTTTTCAGTGCTCTAGGAAAATTAAAATACACACAACACACATATTCACGGCATCATGCCATGCCATTATGCTGAGAAGCACAACAGCCCTCTGGTCAATAAAGAGTATACTGGGATATTTTCATTTTTAATTTCAGTAACTATGCTACTACACCATTGCAGTCCACATTAGTTAATCTGAACTAAATGCTAGCTCTGGATTCCTGAGTACAATCATTAACATAAATTAGAATCACTACGACCTTTCACTGAAAAAAGGAGAGGGATCCAGAAGAGCTGACAGCAACTCCCTCTGCAAAATATTTACATAGCTGAGGCAAGCACTCCTGGAATTCACCTTCCAACACCTTGCATGCAGTGCAACTCTTTGCAATATCCGCACTCTAGGACTGGCCAGTCATTCTGTTTGAATCTACACCTGCCTTGTCCAACAAAGTGACACTGGGAGATGCTGTTATGTGAGACAGGTAATATGATGGTGTAAAGGAGGAAATTCAATTTGGAAGATTGGAGAACAGAAAGAAAAAAGGAGAAAAAGAGGGCAGAATTATCTTACAAAGAAAAATAAGTGAGAAGGCAGAGAAACAGAAAAGAAGGGAAGGGAAGGGTATAGGTGTGAAAGAGAGAGGGGATTGTGGGAACATTCAAAATACATGGCATGGTAGGAACAGTTCATGTAACCTGACTGAACTGTACATATTACTGGAAGTCACTTAAAAGTGAATTAATTAATGATGATTTATTGTCATCTTATGCTAACATAAAAGTTGCCCTGCAGGATGCACTGAAGGACCATCTAATCCATCATTCAGCCTCTGACAGATGGTTCTGGGAGGCTCACAAGCTGCACATGATGGCGATCCCCAATTATTTTTCAGCAGATTAATCTTGCAGCAAACTTATGCATATACACAGTGTTCCTGATACAGAAATAAAAGTACCCACTAATCTTAGATGTTAATCTGAACTATTCTTTCACTA
This sequence comes from Podarcis muralis, assembly GCF_964188315.1. Classification (NCBI taxonomy): domain Eukaryota; kingdom Metazoa; phylum Chordata; class Lepidosauria; order Squamata; family Lacertidae; genus Podarcis; species Podarcis muralis. Next base: position 32,281,791 of record NC_135657.1, read on the forward strand.
GTCAAATGTATTTTCCAAACTGGAGGGGAGTGAAAATGAAAGATATTTCCTATGATGATCTAAAGCATTTAGACAGATAATGAAATTCTCCAGAAACTTCTATTTGAAAAAGCATTTTCTATAAACTCTTCCTAAGCACACAAAAATCACAAAAAGAAAACAAAAGTATATCTGTGTTAGCTTCTACAAGAATATTAATATCATTCCAATTAGGACCAAACAGAACAGCATGCTTAGTCAAATGCATTGCAGGGGATAGAGGAAAAAGCACAGCTGTTCAAAGTCTGTTAAGAATTTAGCAGAGCCAAATGCAAGCCAAACTGGGTAAAAATACTTGGATTTCTGAACAACTGCCCTGTGGCATTTTCTGTCTGAAATGTTAAAATCCAGATTTCTGGGTGTGTTAAGAACTATTTTTAGGCAATTGCCCAGCAGCTACAGAGTCCATTCATGAAACAGGCACTGTTATATATAAATATGGAAGCAGAATACACCACTCTTACAGTCTAAGATGAAATAGCCCTTCAGTTGAAGTAAAAACCCATTAATTACTGTCAACTGTATATACATAATCAAATAGATGATCAAAAGTATCCAACAGCTTCATCCATTTCTCCCTGTAGTTAAAAGTTACAAATAAATATGAGTGGGAAGCTACAGCATGAGAACACTCCAGAAACATGTACATAACAGTCCATCTCTCCCCATATGAACTGACCTGGACCCTGCAATCATAATCTGAAGCCCTTCTTTGTTTGCTCCATCCGTGAGAGTTCTGGAGGATGGCAAAAGACAAGAACAGGACTTTCCTGCAGTGGCTCCTCATTTGTGGAATGCTCTCCCCATGGAGGCTTGCCTGATGCCTTCATTACATATCTTTAGGCACAAGGCAAAGTGCCCTCTTCTCCTAGGCGTTTGGCTAATTGAACAATTGATGGCTTTTAAAATTTTTTTGGAGGGGTAATTGTTTTAGTTTGTTACTATGTTATGTTTCTGTGTTTTTATATTGCAAACTGCCTTGTAATCCCTGTATGAAGGGCAGTACAGAAATTTAATAAATATTAATAATAATAATCCAAGTCATGCCACTAGAAGCCAGTTTTTTCTTCAAAGAAGAAATGCCTTTGGTTATAACAATTATAATGAATGAATCACCATTCATTCAGGTTATGCATCATTTCTACTGTCGAAGAACAAACTCTAAGAAATACCTTAATTTGGAATGAAACACTTTAAAACTTTCAAAAATCATTTACTTTTAGATATCCTAAATATGAAAATATAAGAAAAGAGGGAGGGAAAGATGCTAGTGTTTTAAAGCTGTAACATTAATTGTTGTTGGTGTACCAGGAAATGAGGCTCAGTAAACATGCATGCCAAAAGAGGTTATGTGAACCAGCAATCGCATGGCTTCTCAAGTGGCATGAGATTTTATCAGCAATACACCTGAAAGAGTCAATAATGGGTGTTTCTGAGCAAACGCTCCCAGATTCAGCATTGTGCTTAGTCATATATCCTACACGGAAAAAAATATTCATTAATATGAACCTTACAATAGGCGCTCACAGATTTCCTGTTAAGCTTATTCTATTCAGCAGCATTTGTAGAACTGTTAAAAGCTAGGCTCCCAGATAAAGTAACGTATCTCTTCCTTCACAGAATGTCCTTTTCGATCTTAATTATTTTTTCTTCCTTCCCCTCTCCCCTCCCCCAATTTTAGTACTTCTTTCTCCACTGGTATAGGCAGTATAGTCCAATGGTGAAGAGAATGGGGAAGCTGCTTTTGTTACATATTAGCTCAAGGAAGTCCAACAGTCACAAATTTTACAGAATCATGGGATTAAAATGGTTATTCTGTACAGTATCAGCCTTGCTTTTCTGAAGAAAAGAAAAAATATTTTAAAAATTGGAGAGTGGGACTAGCTGTCATCTTAAAAATATTTGGTATATAGTATATCACAGATCCGCCAAAGTAGGTAAGTGACTTCATTTGATAACGAATCAACCAAGAGATAAAGCAACTGCAAGACTATGCAACAGTGTATGTAAGTTATATCCAAAAGATCAGAAAAGGTAGGCAGTGGTGTAACTTTTGCCCTCAAACTTCCTACTTATGGCACTGAAGGATTCTATGTAGATTCTAGATGTTTCTTCTACCTTATAACAGCACCAATACATTTTAGTTTAGCAGGGCAAAACACATCTCTCCACCTCCACCCCAAGTCCTAACTTCCATGGTTGTCAGGGAAAGTAACATTATTCGAAAAGTACATTGTTTTGTTATGAGTTTAATTAATAAACTTAAAAATAAACTCATGGCTCTCGCAGGCAAAATACTGGATTAATTCTTAAAGCTTCAAATATGCTTAAGCCCTATTTAGTTCATTAATCATGTCATGAGGCTTGCAACATAGCTTCTAAAATCATTCAGATCTCTCTATTTTTATGTTTTTCTAACCAAAAGCATACCAAGTATCTCAGGATGGAATAGGAGGAATTCCTAAAATACTTGTAGATGCAGCATTAAATAGTTCTCTCCTGTTCCCATTTATTAACTTAGCTGCAATCCTCTGAAATTAAAACAATCAAACTTTAGCCATCAGGCCAAACTATACATATGTTAAACACACTTCTTTTTAAAGTGTCTTCAAAACTGGCCACTTTTAGTTTGAAAGTTTAAAAAGAACAACAACTGCACAAGGACCTAATCAAGGATCCTGCACTTGTTTCAAATCTCCTTGCCAGCCATTATTTACATCCAAATATGGTATAGTATTGGTAAACAGCACCTCTGGGGGCAAAAAGTAGCCAGGGGAGCTTTTGGTCAGGAGCACAGACTGGATCAGGGCCCACGCAGCTGTTTTTCCTTCAAAATAAGAGTGCCCAGATTAAGCACACATTTAATGTCATAGGTAGTGCAGCTCCTGTCAAAGTGTCTCCTAAGAAGGGCATGTTGAACCCACCACCCTCCATCTTGAAGTCTGCAAGTCCAAGGCTTCCAAAACCAGCAAGCGGATGTAAGCCCTGGGAGCTTGACAGCATCAGCTCCTAGGCTTAAGTTCAAGGTAAGGAATCCTGTGGGTGACCTGAGCACCCTGCATGCCCCAATCTGAGAGCAGTGCCCAGCAAGATGAGGCATAACTTCTTTTTCACCTGTCTGGGAATAATTTCTCTCAACTTTCCTCATCCTGGATACAATCTCTGTCAAGGGATGAGAACCCCCCCCCCCCGGAAGGTGAAATTCCCACCACCAGAGATGTAGGCGGCTCTGCCCTAAACTCAGGGTTGCTATAGGATAGTGGCTTTCCACCTGGCTGTTCCCATCCCAATAGCTCCTCCAAAAGCTTCCTTTCCTCCCTGGGGCTTTTGGCTTGGCCTTCTACACCTCTGAGCTAGAGATTGCCAGACTCCCCAACCTGCTGCTCCCATCCAACCTGTTTGCATAGGCCACTCTTCCTGACCCCTTTCCTCTTTGTCTTCTCCAGTCCTACTCTTCATATTCCCTTTCCGCTGCCTTCTTGGTTTCTTCAGGCCATTTAATGGTTCCCAGTGCCATGAGGCCACATCCCTTGACAGCACCCACTCTTTACAAATCTAGAGATCACCTCAAATAGCTCAAATCATAGTTGGCTTGCAGTGAAGACAACATTTAGGTTGAATTTCTAAGCTCTTTTCAATTAAGAACTATGTATGTGAGAGTGTGTGTGAGTACAGTCTCAAGTACAGTGGTACCTCGGGTTACATACGCTTCAGGTTACAGACTCCGCTAACCCAGAAATAGTACCTCGTGTTAAGAGCTTTGCTTCAGGATGAGAACAGAAATCGTGCTCCGGCAGTGCGGCGGCAGCGGGAGACCCCATTAGCTAAAGTGGTGCTTCAGGTTAAGAACAGTTTCAGGTTAAGAATGGACCTCCGGAACGAATTAAGTACTTAACCCGAGGTACCACTGTATATGCCTGCAGTTTCACAGTGGAACAGCAGGTGTGTCTTCTGGAGACCAAAGCAGAATTCCCACGTTAACAAATAGTCCTACATTTATCATAGGCTCTCCAAAGCAGTCACAATAAAACCAGTCAGTACTTAGCAAACCATACAGAAGCAGATCCAAAATAGGAGATGTTGTAGACAAGGCCAAATAATACGGGGGGGGGGGGGGGGGGGACATGTCAGGAAGTTAATGCTGTAGCATTCCTAATTGTAGGTTTGCTCTGTGTGTTGTTCTTACTTAAAATTGTAACTTCAGCCTGACAGTCTGAGCCCACAAATGGGATACTCCCATGCTCTCCTCCCATCAATTACATTTCATGTTTAAATATTTAATGTCAAAAATACAAAAGAAACAACAAAGTTGTATTAATTCAGTGAGCAAAAGACAATTTTATATATTGAAATGTGTGCATTAGACTACTATAAATGAACTCAGCCTCAGAGACAGGATTATAGTCAAGCACATGTATATTGCTTATCTCATCCTCCAATTCCAACTCTGAAAAATATATGTATGTAAATTTCTGCTATATATGCTGTGTATAATCCCTTTGCTTTCAATGAGAATTTTCTATTTAACTTTAATGTACTTTGAAGGTCTTCGCTTTGCTGTGCTTAAGTCAAAACATCAAAATGTAATTGCCAAATTATAGTAGTCAAACACTAGTAGCATATAATACAACCTCTGATAAATACAAGACTAGCATTAAATGTCAAATCTCTCTTTTAAAAAGATGAGTTGCTTGCTCTATTTTTTAACATTTCCAGATTAGCTATCAACTGCATGGAATTGGAATTTCAAGTACTTTTAATAGTAAGGTGGTCTCAAAAACATTCATTTCTGCATTTATCATGCAAAGCCTGGGAAAGAAGTAAGATCCACCACCCCCTGCCACATGCATGTGAAGAAACCACTTCCACATATACATTCTGGGGGAAGGACATCCCCCCAATAGCCCTTCGTGCTGCTCCAGGAACATCTTGGGTAGAAGCCTTTTGGAGGGGGGGATACGTGTAACTAATAAAAGGGGGTCCTTAAAAGTCTGCATGTGCAAGTAGGGGTACTCAGGCTGATCAAGACTACAGCCATAATATTTTACTTCCCACTAACAGGAAAGGAAAAAATTCAAAATACAGATTCCCCCATATCATGGAATATCCAACCTTTGGTGGAATAGAACCATCAGCACTTTTCTAACACTGGAAGTATATCAATGACCAGATCAGCAATTCTGAATTACTTATAAAATAACATAAATATAATATAGTAGAGTCAAAATATGAAGTTCTGTTTTTTCTCATTGGTATAAGACTGTAAATCATTAATTAATTATTGTACTGGTTGTCTATGCACATATTTCCAACAGGAGTAGCTGAGTTTTAACAGTGATTTCCATGCAAGTCACAGCTTGTCACCTGACTTATTCTTGCCACATTATTAAGTGCTTCTGATATATATTTATCTCATTTATTAATTTAAGATAAAGAGCCAGAAGAATACATGGCATGCTGAACATGTCAGCTCTGAAAACCCCTGCAGGCCATGAGGACATTGATACTTCAGCTTTGGTTGGATGCTATAAAACTGAGTTATTGCCATCTTAACGCATAAGGGTGTACAAGTGAAAGAGTCTATGTTGTGCAACAATGGGCATACATTAAAAGTGGTGTCATAATGATGAGCTATTACAGACTAAGGTGTGAACCAAGATCCTTCAGATCTCACATATTCTATGAACTCAGAAGGTGGCCTCAGGCAAGCCACTCCCTTTCAACCTCAGTTCCCATTGGCAATATAGAGATAATACTACCAACTCATGTTATGTGGTTATCATAAGCATAGCTAAGATAAAGTACATTAAGCATTCTGAACATGCTACAGCACTATATAAACACCATTATAATCATTTAAATAATAGCTTAAATTACTCCCTATGATTTGCATGTGACTTGCTAAGAAATTAAAATAGTATTAGGACTGCAGCCTTAAAAGTTTCCTACTTGTAGCTTTCATTCCAACCCTAGAAATAATGCTGATATCTTCCTTGAAGGGAAAAAAATGTTTTAAAATTAACCAATACCACACTTTAGCATTTATTTCACTGCTGTATTACTTCTTCTAATCCTCTGCATCCTTGTCCTAAGTTACCTCTTCCAGGGTCACCAGCGACAACGGATGCTGTTATACAAAAGGATGACAACATGCTTTGCATTCTCAAATCTTTCCAGCTGGCAGGCTCCAGTTGCTACAAGGAAAGGATCTCCTTATTCTGTCACTTAAGTGTAACTAGCGTTCAGTGGAGACTAAAATTGCTCATGTATACATGGAGTACACTCAAATAAACAATGTGGCTCAAGACCAACATTGTTATGTATTTCCAGGATTTATAAAGATTGGTCCTCAAGGATTACAAAATAGTAAGTTATATATGAAAGAAGGTGTTCTGTAAGAATATTTTTACATCCAGAGTATTTTTAAATACTTTTTTAAAAAATAAAGAAGACATTGTGTGTTTCCATAAACAAAAGAATAGAAGATTTAAAGATCTACTTATGTTAATCTAAAAACAGCCTATCTCTGCCATCTTTTTCCACTACTCCTACCACAATTACCGGTAATATGTAAAAATCAGAAGCTCTACAATCTTTAGCTACCAAATTATGCTTATTACAACCCTAACATGAAGTCTTTAAAACAGTAAACTGTACAAGAAATTTACAGTCAGATACAGTAAGGAATAAGTATGATATTCTTGGCTTTAACTAAACACAAACATGCAACTATAAACCATTCTATAAACGCTTAACCATTCTGCTGCCACACATTTTCATTCTGACATGCATTTTAAAGAAAAGGCAAGTCACAAAGAATTTTAGAAGATCACTCAGAACTAAACTGATTGGGTAGCCATCATGCACCCTAAAAGCTGGAAAAACAATAACCACACAACAGTGTAAATAAAATGTGCAACTTATTAACAAAATGTGCTATCCTTTGCTATACTACCCTTTGCATATAGGGTACATCTTTAAGCACGTTACAAATACATGATAGCATTTCCAGGAAAACATTCTTCCCACCTTCAGTTTTGGAAACTATTACAAAGTGGCTACAACAGAAGAAAAGATGGGTCTGCAGGGCCACTCCATTACCTCTGAGAGACCAGTTTCATTAGGCTCCTCCCTCCCTCAGTTGTCAATTAGCAGCAGCCTTTCCATCAGGCTGCAGCAGAAATATGGGAAGAAGTGTTAATCCAGCTCTGCTGGGAGATCAATTCCAGCAGGCTCTTTCTGACCCATTTCCATTTAAGCTGGTCATCCTAATAACTTTGCAGCCAAGTTTGCTCCCCTCCCTCCCCACCCTCATTTCCGTTTGTGTTATGTCTTTTAGATTGTGAGTCTGTGGGCAGGGATGCCTTGTAATCTTATGCAAGCCAAATGGAGCCACTTTCCCTTGAAAACAGCAAAAATGCTTTAAATACATAAAATAATCACCCTCCTGATCAAACACAATAAGACAGAACAAAAACCAAATCAAGCCCATGTGAATGACTTCAAAATGATGTTTCCTGCTACAAATATGAGCGAGCTGCTGCAGCCTTCACAAATACTATTCACACCCATCAATGTAACTGTAAATTTAGGTGAAAGCAATGAAAATTCAGATGCTCAGCATGTTTCCGCAAATAATTTTTGTCCCAAATCACTGTCCCTGAGAAATTAATATAAAAAAGCGGAAGACAAGTCATGAGAGCAAAAGCTGTAGCCCTTATTCCCTACATTACATTTCCTGTTTCCCATAATCCCTACAGGAACTGCACTATCCTACAATTTACCTTCAAATACTCTTTGTTAATATATGTACTTGCTTGCCTGCTCTCGCTCTCTCTCTCTGTAAATTATATAACCATACACTTCAAACAAACTGAGTATCTGAAATGAAATGAATATTTTCCTTTGGTAGTTGAAAAGTTTTATGTGAGAATAAAGTAAATTTAAGACTACAGAGGCACATGTACAGAAGTATTAAAATCTTCATGATAGTATTTTATCTTTTGACAGTGTACAGTGTAAGTTCCTAATGAGAGTACTAATTTAAAAATCTGAAGTTACTTCGAGAATCATGAAACAACATTCATTTGTCAAAGAGCTCTCACTGAGAGACTGAAAGATGTACATTCAATGTGATGGAGCCTTACTGTCATATTCACACTGCTAAGTTTATCCTGCTTCACACAGATATTAATCTATTGATTTAAACCTGTTTGGTTCAACTTTTAAAAAAACATTTTACATAAGAGAAACTGCCAAACTTCATTTATACAACCAGGTTAACAATTTCAATCTAGTTTTCTTTTTAAAGGCATCTAGTCAGGGATATGACCTAATATCAAGCTGCAACTGTTCTAAACTGTGCCAGAAACAATACAGAAATGTCTAGTATTCTAATTATTTCAATAATGCTTACTCCCAAGTAAGTGGGTATAAAACTGCAGTGTTAAGTAACACTTAGGCTACAATCCTTTACCCACAGAGATCAATGAGACTTACCATACAATAAACTGTTCAAGTTTGGACTGTTAGTACCTAAGCTGCCTTAATTATCTGTACACCAAAAATGCAGAAAAAAAGAACAACCTGCTATGCTTATTTTGATTGCAGGGCACACAATGGCTTTCTTTCAGGGATTTTATTATGAAGATCCTGGTTATTTGATATAACTAGCTTAAACCAAACAGGTTTAAAAATTTTCTAAAAATGTTTCAATCCTCTTGTACTATTTTGGTCAAACATTTTTAAAAATACATGTTTATCTACAGTATGACTTTGACATTTGAAGGTCATACAATAACTGTTCTCATGTGACTTCATCTCTTGTGCTCTAACTACTGTATATTTAGAAGGAAATAAATAACCAGCCTTGTCATGATGCCAGCATTGTTCAGTCACCAATTATCATTTGACTTTCATTAAAAATCCTGAAGTATTACAATACTGTGTTTAGAATGAGAAAATACACATTTTCCTACCCACCAACTTTACATTTTTCCAATGTGTTTTTACAGAGGTCAACAGTAGCTGAGGATACATCTGACCCTTTTGTACTCCCACTTCCCCATTTTTTTGCAGATATTGCAAATATTTCAAGCAAGCAACATACAATTTCACTATCTTTTAGCTAAGCAAACGTATACATATATATAATAAGTCATATGGTGTTACACTGTCACTCATTCTACAGATGTAAACTTCAAATGCAGAGCCTTAAAAGGCCCATCATCAAGACCAGTACTCCCTAGGAGATGTGCACCTGAGATTCCTGATGTAAAATTATGGTTATTCACCAGTTTTGTATTGTAAAATACAAACACAAAATGACTTAGTAGCTGTAAACTCTAGCTATAAACACATGCAATCTTAAAATAAATCATACCAGAATACTAAAAGTGGACAGGAATGTCATGTTTGATCAAACTTACCCCATTCTAGATACTCCAGAATATTCTTCTCTCTCCTCAGGGGTGAATTATTACATTCATCATAAAGGCAGATGAGTATATCCAGCAGCGTTTCCACACTAAAGCATTGCCCATTTGTCTGAGTTGGTCCATCCAAAATAAACTGTTCCAACTGTCTCAAGCGTACCTCTCCAGACATGATTGCTTCAGTTCTTAATGGGCCTCTCCTCAATTATTATTACTGGTTATTTTCGAAAACTCTAACACATCAGAATGTTTTAGTTTCTAAAAAGTGTTTTGAAAAGTCAGTGCTTCTTCAGGGGTGGTGCTGAAGGTACAATGCATCTCAAGAATTCCCACTCTGAGTGCTCTGTCTTGGTCAGCTGTTTCCACACACACACACACACACACAATATATACAGGATATTGGAGAAAAATAATTACCCTAAAATCTCTTTTAATACATTTAAAAAGAGAAAATATATATTTTATACATTTAAATAATAATATTAAAAAGAAACCCAACCCAAGACTGAATCCACTCTTCTCTCATATAGATGCGATTTTATTCTTTCTTTCTTTTTTTTTAAAGGTCTCCTCCTTCATTCAAAATTCAGATCATGCAACGTAATCCCGAAACGAATCCTTACTGCATCATTAAAGTGTAAAACCCCCATCCAATTTGCACCGGCGATTCACTTTTCGAGGAAAGAGCAGCAGAGGGAAAGATCGCTGGAGATGGGGAGAGGGGAGGCCCCCGGCGAAAAACAAAATGCACAGGCTTGGGAAGGTCTAGCGATGGAGAATATCCGCTGCTGCTGCCGCCTCCGCCGCCGCCGCCACCACCTCCTCCTCCACCACCACGGCTTCCACCTCCACCACCTCCACCTCCACCACCCTTTGGAAAATGCATCAGTGGCAATTCTTCAGAGAGCGGGGGGGTGGGGAGAAGAGGAGGAGCAGCAGCAGAAGGGCAGGAAAAGTCCCCGGGAAAGGAGCCTTCTTCTTCTTCCCCTCAGGGTCGGGCTCCCTCTTCTCTCTCCCGTCGCACCAGCTCCTCTCTCCGGCTACCCGACCAAGAAAGGTGAAGCCTTCATTTCCTCAGGCCGCCGCTCCTTCTTCCCGCGGGTGCATTGGAGGGGCCAATATTCGCCCTCCCTGGAAATGCCGGCCAAGGGGTGGCTGAGCGAATAATCCCTAGCAAATCCTTTCCATGTCGCCGCTGCTTGTTTTTGTCTTGCGGGTGGCGGAGGAGGAGGAGGAACAGGGTGACTAAGGGGGGCTCCTTCACACACAGCCGGCTTCTCCCCCCCCCCCCTCCACCCTGCCGCTGTTTTCCCAATCCGGGTGCCGCGTTTAAGGCATCTTCTCAGGGCGACGCGGCGCTGGTGCTGCAGCTTCCCGGCCTCCTCCTCCTCCTCACAACTGCCCGCCCGCCGCCTCCGCCGCCGGTTTCCTTTTCCTCCTCTCGGCCTCCGCTTCTCCCCCGCCCCGCGGCTGCTCCTGACGCCCTCACGCACAAACTGCCGCCGCCGCCGCCGCTACTGAAGTCTCGGGATCCAACATGGCGGCCTCTTCCCCTCACCCCCCCTCCCCTTCTCTCTCGCTCCCCAGCAACTGAGCCAGCAGCGGAGAGGACAAGCCGCGGCTGTTGGGAACGAGAGAGAGCGAGGGGGTAGAAGGGAGGGAGAGAGGGAGAGACGAGCTGGCTTCGGAATGGACGAGCCTGGGAGGGATGCTGCTGCTTGCTTGCTGCTGCCGCCGCCGCCGCTTCTCTCGCAGCACGGAATGCAGGGATACAGGCGGACTGAGGGGAGGGGACGGCAAGCGCGGAAACGCCCTGCGGGCTGCTGCAGGACCAGGTTGCTAAGCAGAGCTGGGAGATTGTCTTGCTGCCTCTTGGTCACCTCGCGAAACTGGCCCCCTGCTTTTTCTTGTCTCATGGATCCCTCAGAGGAGGGATGCCCCCCACCCGCCTCTCTCTCTCTCTCTCTCTCTCTCTCTCTCTCTCACACACACACACACACACACACACACACATATATATATAAACAAGCACAGTCCCTTAGGGCTATGAACCCCCATGCCTAGTTTGCATTGTATGCTCCCACCTCTTAAAAAGAGGACCCTCCCTGTTTGGGGGCTCTCTCTGTCCCAGGGTATTTAATAGCCCCCTTTTTATTACTTAAAAACGAACAGGAAAATCTTGGTTTTTTTTTAGGAAAAGGCACTTGGGTGAGGAGGGCACTCATTATTTCAGAACTACAGCTATTGACTTTTTTTTTAACGAATCAGTTGAAAAAGAGAATTAAAAAAATTAGGATGGCCTTGATCCCCCTACATTAAAGGTGTAATTATACCCATTTCCCCAGGAGAAAGTCCCATTGAATTCAGTGGGACTTTCTGAGTAGACATATTTAGCATTGTGCTGTTAATGTTCGGAAGGTTTCTTTCACACGGTGTCATCCACACAACCTTATTTTCCTTATTCCCTTATTTTCAAAGTGCCCGCAGAGGATCACTACTGAAAATGCAGGGTTGCCAAAGTAACTGCCCCATCACACTGATTTGGCACTTCCATCACACACACTGAAGCTTTTGTTGTAGGTCCTTCCAGCACTTTCCATTTTTAGCTAGTCCTCTTTCTATTGTATGTGTATTTTCTCCCCTACTTGCCCACATTCACCCTTAACTTTCTTTCTAGATCCTGCTATCTCTTCCTCCCCTGTGTCTGCTGCATATGCATGGACATGGGGGGGGGGGATGAAGCCCACCCCCCCCCCCGTTTGAGTTAATAAATAAAAATAGTTAACTAGCTGACCAATCACATCACAGACAGCTCGGTTCTGCCCCCCCAATACAAATCCTGCCCCCTCCAACATAAATCCTGGCTACTTCCATGTGCATAGGTGCACAGTCTGCAAACACAGTAGTATGGTGGGGACATCATTTTTTAATATACAGGGAGACAAAGGTGTCTTAACAAAGGCCAACATTTCTAAACAACTTGAACTTTTACAATTACTCCAATTTCACAACTTCTTGCAGAAACACATTTTTCCATATTTTCTCATCCAGGGCAATAGACTGTCTTTAAAGCCAAAGCTGCAGTTTGGGGAAAAGGCAGGGTTCGTAATAGAAATTGTCTGCAACTTAAATATAAAAAGGGCTAATGGATTTCCATTATGCTAGCATGTCATGCCAAGGTACACAAAGGTATAAATAAAATCAACACATATTAAGCCCATAAAACTTAGTGTTTTATTCCAGATGTCTTGCATGATAATATCACCCCATCGTAAAGCATCATCCCATTTCAAAAGTTCCATGAAAATAATGAACTAACAAATCTAAGTTGTGGGAGATAACATTGGCCTGGAAGATTATTTCTACACCCAGTGGAGTTTTGCTTTCCTGCAAAGTTTAAATTTTTTTAATGTTATAAAGATTTATGTTGCTATGAAACAATAAAATGAAACCTTTAAAATGTTTTGGAGGATTTATAAAAGATAGTACAAAAGAGGAATGATGTATTTTAAAAATGAGGAATGGTAAGTTGATATTAATAGCACAATTGGAGACATGTCTACGCAGAACCAAGTTCCATTGAGCTCAATGTGATTTACTCCCAGAGGGTTTCAGCTTAATCCTTGGAAGACAAGTATGGGTTTAAAAATACTTTTTCCCTGAGTCAAGCTTTGCATATTTGTGCAGGGAAAGAAAGAAATGGTTGATGCTCTAAATTTATCTAATGGTATGCATTAATTAAGCACTGGTGCTCTGTTTAAGCCCTAATCTTCAAACAGATTCATTTCAGTAGACATTCTCAGTGACAATCATATAATTTAGCCCCTATTTTGCAAATCCCACATCTCCCATTAACATTTACTTGAAAGTCCAAAGAACGTGGTCCCACTAATTTATTTTTATTTTTATTTTTGTCGTCGTTGCAGTTTATTATTTTACATGAGCTGGATCACAACAGATTTTATTATGAGACTCAGCATCCAGTCATATAAACAGCAATAGTCTGAATCTCTTGACTATACTTACTACTTCTAAAGACCATTTCCCAGCTTCCCCACTTCATAATTTGAGATCTCACTCTGTTTAGAATGCAACAGTGTAATGTAAAGCAGAGCTGTTCTCAACTCTAGTTAAAGTAATTGTAGTTGATTAACCATGTGCGTTTTACAGCACAATCCTAACTATGTCTACTGAGAAGTCCTTCAGAATTAAATGGTGCTCACTCCCAGGTAAGTAGGGTTACGATTGCAGCTTTTAGTCAATAACTATTGACTGTGGCACTGACAGCAGAGCTTAGCAAAGCAGCAGGGCTCCCACTTCATCCACTGCCCTGCCAGCCAGGCATGCCAGCTGGCAAAGAAACTATGGGATAACCAGCCTCATACAAACAACTTGCTTAAGTCTACCTGAGAAGTTCAATTCTTACAAGCTATTCTTGAGTTCCTATACCAATTATTTAGGAACTTACACCACTTTGGAACTAAACTAAGTTTTACTGCCTGTGCAACTTTTTCTGAATGCTGTATGGAAAAGCACATGAATCTGACCTTTGGGGAGTTTGTATGTACGGTAAACTATTTTTAACTTACCAAATGTGTAGCCTTTTTCTGTGCTAGAGGAAGAGGGGAACTTTGCAATAAACTTAGAAGGGCATATTTTAAAAGTCCAACAGCCTATATTTCCATGCTTTGCATTGCTGCATATTTTGTGATTACACATATATTTTATATCCTGTGTAAATATTTGTGATTTTGGCCCCCTTTGGACAAGTCATTATCACCTAGCCTCAGTTCCTTGGTGCATAAAAATGGAATAAACATCTATTTCACAGGTTTATTGCATGGTTGAAAAGACTAAAAATCAGAAAGCAGTGTGCAAAAAACCTATATAAATTGCAACCAAGGGAGTCAGCTCCTAGAGGCTGAAGCATTGGGGGGGGGGCTAGGTTTTTTTTAGGGGGCCAGGCCCGCTCAATGTTCAAAGGGTCCTGCACATGACATTCTGACCTTGTGTGACGTCATGCACATTGGTCCCTTGATCCTCCAGAAAAGGTGGCACCTCTGCTAACAACAAACTGCAAAACAACACAGTAATGCTTGCTGGTTTGTCTGTCGTGATTAACTGTTACTGTGTAAGGAAAAGAAAATGGTAACAATGTATTTGTTGGGACAAACCAAGATTAGAGCTTTTTATGTAGAGCTCTTTTAAGTCTGAAGTTTTACTCTGAAGTCACATCAATCAACTGCTTTGCCAACAATGCAAATATCCTCTGTACGACACAGAAGATAAAAGGTGCGTCGCGTGACTTAAAATATCTGTTAAGAATAGCGCGTTTATGTATGTAGATAGCTATCTCAGCTGTGCAGCTGTAGTTAAGTATCTGTCAGTCTATCCATTACATTTGTATATCATATGATATATGTAAATGAATATGTGCTTGTATCATAGCTATTTATGGACATATGCACAGATAGTATGGCAATGTATGCATAGATAGGCATGATATAAGCACATATTAATGCAGAGAATTTAAATATAGTTAAAAGTGCTGCGCTGAAAAATACATGCCATCTGTTTTCAATCAAAGCATCCTATTTTAGATGAACAGTGGGATCCTGAGTTTGGATTCTTGGATTCCATCCCTGTTTCCGCAAGGGAGATACTGCGCCATGTGTGTGCCTTCCATGCCCCATGCAACTTTTTTTTCACTATTTGCACAGAATTATAGAAAAGCTAAGAGGAGCACTGAGCATAGAGGCTGTCTGGCAAATGATAATATGGAAATTGATTTTGAACGTTCCATATTTCCATTTTAATACAAGCAGAGAAAACTTGCATGCTGGTAGACTGTAGTCAACAGAAGCAAGATCAATCTCTTGTGTTGTGTTGGAGTTTGGACTTTCCCCAGAGATGACAGGAAAGGGAGCATGAGTGACACACATGCCACCCCCAACATATTTCTGTTTGAAGGGGGGAAGATATGTGTGTTCTTTTCCCACATTGGGGGAAGAGTCATATTTTGCTTTCAAATATGACTCGCAAGTGTGAAGATGGGAAAAGAGACTGCACCCAAAGACATTTGAAGCGGCACTAAGTGCGTTTGAAGATTTGGTGTCATTAAACCCACCGAACTGACAGAGGTCATCAGGCGTTGACCAAGAGTTAACACTTAGTGATATTTATTCACAGTAATGATAAATACTGGACCCAAGTAGAAATTAATTCCTTCAGAATCTCTGCTGACTCCCAAAGGAACAGAATTTCTAACATGGATAACACAGAAACCCAAAGATATCAGAGTAGGTCAGGATTAAAATGGAATCAAATTTTGGAACACAGATAAGTAACTTAAGTTACATTACAATGGCTACTCTTAAACAAAACAACAGACAGTGGAGAATTCTGCCTCCACACCTAGAACAATTCCACCACTGGTCCATCCTGTGTCCTATTCTCACTAAGTTTTGGGAGAAAGTGTTTGACTGTATAAATATGACTATATGGGAAAACTTTAAAAATTCAGTGGAAAATATTCTTCTGAATTATATACTGTTAAATGGAAGTTGACAACTGAACAATGAAAATGGACGCTAGCTATGAACTCTGCAGCCAAGAGACTGGTACTGATGAACTGGAAGAACAAAATTATGGCCCTCTTCAATCAATGAAGACATGACAGCACTCACAACGTATGAACAGATTGCTTGTAGATGCAGACTTTGTTTGGGCAAATATATTGAAATTTGGAATGTGTTTACACAGAATATAGTAGGTTATTATTAATAATATATGCATAAGCAGTGCTTTTTTCTAAAAATGTTTAGGGGTGCTCTCATTTTCCTACTCATATTGAAATGAGGCCAAACTTAGATTCACAAAATGTTTAGGGGTATGCATACTCCTGCGTCTCTCCAGAAAAAAAGCACCTTGTATAAGCATATACAGTCAAACTTTGGTTCTTGAACGGCTCCATTTTTGAACATTTCGGTTCCTGAACACTGAAAACCTGGAAGTAAATGCCCCAGTTTTCAAACGTTGCTCGGAACTCGGAACGTCCAACGCGGCTTCCGCTTGAGTGCAAGAAGCTCTAGCAAACCAATCAGAAGCTGCATCTCAGTTGTTGAACGTTTTGGAAGTTGAACAGTCTTCTGGAATGGATTACATTCAACAACCGAGGTTTGACTGTATAAGAACCATATATGTGTTAACTTATATTGCACTTTTTCTCTTTTTATTTTTCTTTCCTTTATTTTGTACAACTGAAAAATAAATAAATAAATAAATAAAAATATATTAATCAACACTGCATTTAAAACAACAGCCACACCAGTATCCTATTGCACTAGTCTTCTTATTCATTTCCTGACAATTTAAACCTAACACCCAAATTTAGCAGGATGTAGGCACAAGTGTATGTGCTGAGGAGAACTCAGTGGGACTTTGAGGAAACACGTATAGGATCAGGATGCATGGTAACCAAAACAGCAATTCTGCACATAGAAGACAAGACATGGACGCATCTTGACAACTGGGGTTGGGGATGCAGAGTCCTGCAATATGCAGCCAGGTAGAGGAGCAAGTCAAAGTGCAAGTAGATAAATAGGTACTGCTCCGGCGGGAAGGTACACGGCGTTTCTGTGCACTGCTCTGGTTTGCCAGAAGTGGCTTAGTCATGCTGGCCACATGACCCAGAAGCTGTACACCGGCTCCCTTGACCAATAAAGCGAGATGAGCACCGCAACCCCAGAGTTGGCCACGACTGGACCCAATGGTCAGGGGTCCCTTTACCTTTACCTAGAGGAGCAAGTACTGTCTCTAGGGCCACCTCCATTTTCCCTAGTCTAGAATCTAATACCAAGCAGTCATACAGAAAAGTGCCTTTAGAAAGCACCTGCGTGAGAACCCACAGGGAATAAGGGAGGGGAAGCACAGAGGCAAGGAGAAATGGCTTTCTTGCACTGTTTCCTTTCAGCCATGGCTGTTCAATTCACTGTTTACCAACTGTAAAACTTCATATAGGATAGGCTAGTGGCTCTCAGACTTTTCAAGGCCAGAGAATCCTCTCTACATCCACTTGCATGCTGAAGAACCCCTGTGCACTGCAAAGAATTCTAGGGCATTTTCTAGAAAGCACAGACTGCTTATGAAGATGATTTGCCAGGGCTTTTCTGCCTCATCATTGCTTCCTTGCAAACTGGGAGTGTGCCTTAGAACACACCCAGCGCTGCCCCAGAGCGGTGCATTGCACAAGAAGATCAGGAGTGGTGACTGAGCAGGGAGGTTTTTCTGCTTTTACGGATTTTCTCTCTGAGAAACACCTGGTGAATCTTAGAGTTCCCTAGAACAGTTTGGTTACCATTGGGATAGGCCATTGTTTTCCATTCATGTTAGTAGGAGTGTTTAATGTAGATATTATATACTAAATTTATATCCCATCCTTCCCCTTAAAGGAGACCAGGATAGCAAACATCAGGTGATAAAACAATAAAAACTTATTATTATTATTTTAATCTGTACAGATGCAGACTGGGAAAGATTTCAACTTAAAAGGCTTCAACTTAGGAGGCACTGAAAAGACAGCAAAGGTGATGCCTGTCTAACATGCAAAAAGAGGGAATTCCAAAGGGTAGGAGCCAGAGCACTGATTCATCCATTGTATACACCAGACCTCCTGATAAGGTGTTATCTGCAGGAGGTCCTCACCCACAGGTTACCAATTCAGTATATAATGGGTACGCCAATTGTTCAGGTATGCTGGTCCCAGGCTACACCCAAACCAGCACCTTGAACTTAGCCTAGCAGCTAATTGGCAGCCAGTACAATGCTTCCAACAGCGGCTCACCTAAGACACCTTGTTGCTTGACATGAAGGTAAATATAGTTTCCTCTCTATTCTACATACAGAAGCCAGCCAAATGGCAGCTGATCCTTACTGTAACGCTGGTGACTGGCAGCCTCTCCCGCTGTTCTTGAGGGCAGCAGCCTAGGTAAGGGGTCGCAGGGCAGGCCATGTGGCATACATTGCTCTGTCTTCCACTACCTTGCTGCTGCTCCCCACCCACCAGCACTGGCTGCCTGAGGCAGCCACTTCACTCTGCCTATTGGTAGGGCCGGCCCTGAGCCTAGCTAATCCAGAGGCTTCATACCACATGCGAGACACAGAGGCTGATGTTGCATACTTCGTATACACGTTTGTGCCTGAAGAGAGCGCTGAGGTTTGAGAACCACTTTGTTCAAGGTAGCTCCCCAGGCTAGGTCCCATCCTCACGCCGCAAGTTTTTTGGTTCAAATACCGAGCACCCTGGCAACATCAGACAGAGAGAGCAGTTTGCTGTTATTATAAATCAATGTATGATTAAATGTCTGCATATTCCAAACCACAGTCTTCCTAACATCCTCATTGTTCCAAGTTTGATGAGGATCCAGATGCCAAGGAAATTTTCCAAAAAACAAAATGAAAAAGGTAGAGCGGGGAGTGAGATTTGGCTCTGCTTATTGAAACCTGCAAGGAATCTAATACAGTTCCTCAACGTTTTCTTTGAGGACATTTTCCATCCCTCTGCTTAATGGATCATATTTACTTTTTCCATTTTGTTCATAGCTGCTGCTATGACTATTTTCATAGTCAAGATTAGATGCAGGAGTTCTGTTTTCTCCCTTACCCTCCAACTAATCTCATAATCCTCGCCCAAGTTGTCGACAGAAGCCAAGATGTAACATGTAATTTGAATACTAATTCCTGCTCTTTCTTTGCACTTTTCCTTGTGCATTTATTAGATTAGCTAAAAAATCCTGATGGCTGTTTTTAGCAACACTGGGAAACGGGGAGCCGTGAGAGTACCAAGGGCTGGCTTAGACGACGGAAAATGAAACCTTTTATCTCCACGTGTGGGTTTGAGTCTGGTCTAGGTCAGTAATAAGTCAGAAGCTACCACAATCCGACATCTGGGTGGTGATACATGTGGAAAGAGCCTGTCACAAAGAAAACTCCAGCCAAATGACAGACTGCCATTAAGCTGACGTCTTTGCTATAATTCATTTAAATAATCGAAGGCAGCCATTCCTAAGCAGTGTGCCAAGAGAGTACTGCTAGTGTGCTTTGAGAAATAAGTTAAGTGAAATGAGGAAAAGTTCCTGGGATTCCAGAGTGCAAGCCCTCAAAAGAGGCTCCCCATTGCCTCTCTGCAATGATTCACAGCTTTGGCCTTGCTTCCTGAAGCTGCAGGTATGTAATTTTGTTGTGAGTTTTGGGCAGGTGTGAAAGGAGCATTCAACCACTTTTTATGTACAGAGGCAGCAGATTTATCTGGCCTCTCAGTGTGAATCAGTTCTAATTAGGACATACACCCTGGACAATGAGTCCGCATTCGTGGGGACACTTGGCTCAGATGTCTTCAATCTCTCTTTCTTTCTCCCTCTCTCATTCTCAATTGGAGAGCCAGTGTGGTGTAGTGGTAAAGAGTGGTAGACTCGTAATCTGGTGAACCGGGTTCGCGTCTCCGCTCCTCCACATGCAGCTGCTGGGTGACCTTGGGCTAGTCACACTTCTCTGAAGTCTCTCAGCCCCACTCACCTCACAGAGTGTTGGTTGTGGGGGAGGAAGGGAAAGGAGAATGTTAGCCGCTTTGAGACTCCTTTGGGTAGTGATAAAGCGGGATATCAAATCCAGACTCTTCTTCAATGGAATCCAGTGACTGAAGCATGCAGCTGTATTGAGGCAGTACAGGGTGTTGACATTTTGTGACCCTAACAATTCTGCGCCCGGGGCAACTGCTCCTGTGTTCCCCACCTCCAATGCTACACCACTGCCTCCAGACAGGACATCTCTTAAGGGGCATTTGAAAATTACAAGAACCTCAACTTCCTGCCTTCTGACTGCACTAGACATCTAGCTGGGCAGAATTTGGAGAGTGTCTTCTGCAGTATGCAATATGCAAAGAGTTGAGAATGGATGATGCCATGCTCCATGCTGTATTGTAAACACAGACTGGCCAGAAGTGACTCAACATGGCAGGTGGCAGTCCAACGCACTACCTCACCTGCAGCAATATAAAGGGGAGGTTCGGTTGGCAGAGGAAATAGAGAGTGATACTGGAAGTTCTTAAGAAATGCAAACAGGATGTCCTTGTCTTGATGAGCACATTCTGTTAGCAATAGGTCCTTGCCTTGCTCAAAGGGCTTGGACTTCACTAGAAAGGCAAAAGCATTATTTGATATCATAACAGTAAGTAATGCTTCCCGGCTGATAATAATTTATTCCCAGTGGGAATTGTTTGCTGAATGAAGGGTGCTGTTTACATTAGATGTGGTGTTGGATTCTGGAATTAGTTGGGTGATGTAACTCACATGAGCTGGGTATTATCAATGACTCTCACACATTATCACTTCCTCAGTCCACCACTGTGATATTCTTATGAATCAAGCAATATATATATAGATAGATAGATAGATAGATAGATAGTCATGGGGCATGTGCAGAATTCCAGCTGAACTAAGCTACCTGGTTACAGGATATGGCAGAACCCTAAGCAGGAATGGGTTGCTCTCTGTAAAGGTTCCTGTGGAGGGTTCCAATGTTGAGCTTGGTGTCTGAACTCTGACTAAAAGTAGCAAGGACCCTCTGTCACTCCTCTGAAGTAAGAGGTAGTGCCGGAGCCCAATGCACTTTTCAAATCCCCCATCCCAGCCTTCTCACACAGTCATCACTTTTGCTAAAGAAGCAGCTTTCCTCACCAACCACTGCTTGAGTTAAATCTCATTCACCTTTGTATTGATTTCATCTTGGATTTCCATATACCTGAAGGAGCATCTCCATCCCCATCGTTCAGCCAGGGCACTGAGGTCCAGCTCCGAGGGCCTTCTGGCAGTTCCCTCACTGTGAGAAGTGAGGTTACAGGGAACCAGGCAGAGGGCCTTCTCGGTAGTGGCGTCCACCCTGTGGAATGCCCTCCTACCAGATGTCAAGGAAATAAACAACTATCTGACTTTAGAAGTCATCTGAAGGCAGCCCTGTTTGGGGAATTTTAATGTCTAATGTTTTATTGTGTTTTTAATATTCTGTCGGGGTATAAATAAATTATTCTTATTCTTATTCTATGTTATTGTATGTTTTCTTTCACCACCGGACTTTTCCCTACAGAACAAGCCAAGGCTTCATTGGACCGAAAAGAAAGAAAGAAAGAAAGAAAGAAAGAAAGAAAGAAAGAAAGAAAGAAAGAAACCACTTACGGTACATCAATAATCAGACTATCCAGAGCTTTGGTATGCAAGATCTGGATGAGGAATCTGTGCTTCCCTGCAATGTTGCTGGACTACAGCTTCTGATCATTGGTCGGGCTGGCATGGGCTCTTGATAGTTCAACATCTGGGTGGGGGGAGCAAAGCTCCTCTGTAATGCTATTAAATAGTTTGCCAGCTATATTTGTATATATGCTAAAATAAGTTTCAACTAATATGATACGTGACCCCCATAACATTGTATTATTTCTTTTTACCTTTCTCTACAGTGTTCTAAAAGGCTGCAAGAGAAAGAGAAAGGCACACCAGGAGAGGGAGGGATAAGCTTCAAGCTGAATCCTCACATTTTATGCTCGAGTAGGACAGAAGTCCTTTCTTCTTGCCACAGACCTACTCTGTGGGCATCTAACTGTGACTGTTGGAAAATAAAAGCCAGCGACCTCGTGTCATAGGATTGCCAGCAAATTCTGGGGGGGGGGGGGGATGGACTGGAAGTTTGGCAACAGATGCTGGGGTCCAACTGAGCTGAACATACCACTTAATTTGGATGGGAACAAGACAGCAGGAACTGTCTTGGCCTAGAATAGTGCTCTGTCATGCCAAGTTGTACTGAGACGCATAAAGGGTCTTATAGCTCAAGAGTACTACAGCTTCCACTGACTCCTGTTACACAATGTATGCGTGGAACCAACCAGATGCCCCTTGTCTTCTGCACATAGCTGCAAATCGTCCCTTATTTGGCGGGAAAGTCCCTTATCCCAGCACCGTGTCCCGCTGCTGTCCCTTAATGATGCTGTCCCTTAAATTTCCCAGGTTTCAAAGGAAGCAGCTCCTCTCCCTCCCTCCCTCCCAGCCAGGGAGGAGGGAGGCTCCAGCTGTGTTGCTTGGCTGCGTTGCTCACCCAATAAGGACTCTAAGAACGACTGGGGGGTGGAGCTTGCATGCCTTGTGCCGATCAAATCGGCAGCGTTGCCTGCGGACTCGCCTTTGCTCAGCGCTTCCCAGAGGAAAGGTGACGGTGGTTTTCCTTGCTGCATCCTTTGCCGGGTTGCTGTGCTGTGGGACCCACCACTTGAGCCTTCATTTGGCTGCTGGCTGAGCTTTCTGCCTTTGGCTCGGAGGGGCTCAGAAGCTGAACATACCTGTGCTCTGAAAATCCCTTATTTTGTCTGCTGATCCCTTATTTTCGAGGCTGCTGGTCCCTTATTTTCAAATCTGTAAGTTGACAGCTATGCTTCTGCAACCTAGACAACGCCAACCTGGACCTTCCCTGGTCCCTGAGGTGACTATACTGTAGGAGCAGCAGGGAGGGTGAAATTTATTCACAGGTTACACCAAGCACAGATTATTCCAGTCCCTGGTCCTGCTCATCAGCCATGCACACCAGAGCCTAGAGGATTCTGGGAAGGCACGCCATTTCCTTGCATAAAAGAAGAGATACAGCAGGATCCTAGCAAGAGTGCACGAGAGGCACCTTCCTGGCACCATTGCATTCACTGAGACTGTGGATGGGGCAGTGTGAGACAGCAGTGAGGTCCGGGGAGCACTGTATTGGTGTCTGCAACTTGCAAGTGTGCACGCCATCACTGCTGCCAATCTACAGCTCCCTTGACCTCTCCTGTGTCTCACCCTGCCCTGTCCCCATGAAGATAGCCGCTTGCTGCTGAGAGCATGCCCCTGCCGCTCCCTCCTTATGTGCAAACCCCAATAATTACCCAGTCTCGGAGCACCAGATGGGTTCGAAAAGTGCACCTGTGTGAGAGAGAAGGAACTTCCTTATATTTTGCGATTGCTTGCAGCAGAGGCAGAAGCTTTCTAGAATATGGATGCTGGGCTCTATGACTAAACATGGTGCAACACGCCTCTCTTCCTCAACACTTGGGCAACCTACAAGGTTGGGCAACCTACAAGAACAAGACTTACTGGATCGCTTGGGATTAAACACACAGCAGGTGTTGTCACCTATGTTATGGTCTGAGTGTTTGGGGAAGCTACCACAGCTGGCGTTTCCATAAAAACTGGGGGGAAATGAAATGAATGCTAATCAAAGAAATAGCTTTAATCCAGTCTCCTTTTTGAAATGAAATCTCCACATCATGTTTATGTACCATAAAAGTCAAGGGAGTGCAGTGCCCTATTCAAACAGGGAGGAGTTCCCCGTAGGCATTTAAGCAATCTTAAATGGAACAATTGCTTTCTTTCCTCTTGAGTTTCCTCCAGGCATTTTATAAGTAAGAGCTCTATAGTTTCTGTTGACTACAGCAGGAAACCAGGGAGATGTCTGTCCAGCAAACCGAAGCCAGACTTCAACAGAAAAGCTGATTAACTCTGGGAAAACAGTAATGTAAATCTCCCCCCTCCTCCCTGATTTAATTCCCCAGCCTTCCTCAACATGTCATTGTATTGCACCACAGCTTCAGCCTGATATTATCAGGCCCCATAGCGCACTAACCCTTTTTTCATCATTAATGAAAGATTTCTGAGTTGCCAGACACAGTGCAAAGGTTTACGGGCTGATATTTCTCTGCATCCAGAAGGCTAGCACGAGGTCTACAAACCTCTTAAACCACTTAAGCCCTTAAGTGGAGTTAAGTAATACAAGGGACATGCTCTGGCCCTCAGCAGAGAGAGAGGAATTTAGAGCTGGTCAAATAAGGATTCTTGGATTTATTTATTTTTCTTCTTCTTCGTCTTTTAAGAACCCCTATTTTCTTTGTATTAATGTTTTCCAAACGCCATGCATGGGTACTTTTAGGGTCACCAGACAACGGCCAAATTGGCCAGGCTGGTTGTTTTGCTTTCCGGCCAGAAAAGCAAGGGACAATGTTGTTTTCCCCTCACCATTTTTTCCATGTTCTATATTTCTGTATTGCATTGTCATGCATTTGGAGGTGGGTCTGGATGATCTCCCAAAGAGTCTCACTCCTACCCCAGCTGCCCTGTGAGTCAATAGCAGCCTTTCTCAATGTGGTACCCTCCAAATGTTTATTGAACTCGGACTCCCATCAGCCACAATCAGCATGACCAATGGCTTGGAATGCTGGGAGTTGTATCCAAAAAATCTGACAGGTTGTGGAAGGCGGGTTTATGTGTGGCCAGATCTTGCCTGGGCATGTCCCTGTGTTCACTGATGGTTATCAGTTATGGTTATCGGATAACTATTGTGAATGGGCCAGAAAGGTGGGAAGATGACTCATCCTTTAGTCATCTACCTGGTCAGCAGTTTTGAATTCAGACTGAGTCATTCAGAGCCAAGGGTCAGAGCTGTAAATTGTCTTGGAAGTTCTGAAGGACCTGAGTGTCCCCACAGAAACCTAATGGGGGATCAGGATCTGTTGGAGTGCCAGTGCTGTGAGCCCTTCCATCTTCTGCTCAGACATGGAGCTTTAAAGTATGGACCTGTGCCTGGAAAGAGACGGGCAGAAGGTAAAGTAAGCCCAAATATGCAATCCTATGCCTAAATCCAACTGCTCAGTGGGGCTTACTCTTTGGAAAGTGTGGATAGGATTGTAGCCTTAGGCTATCATTCTATGCATACTTTGCTTTCAGGAAAATGTGAACATGCATAGGATTGCTCCATTAGCCTGTAATCCTATGAACATTTACCGTATTTTTCGCTCTATAACACGCACCTGACCATAACACGCACATCGTTTTTAGAGGAGGAAAACAAGGAAAAAAATTCTGAATGAAACAGTGGATGTATCATTTTTGTGCTTCATGCTGTGGCCACAGACATGTGATCTGATGGTGAATTTGGGGTAGCTCAATGCAAAGATCCTGAGGATCCATGTGGATCCATGCTTTTTAACCACATTTTTGCACCATTGCAGCCCCAGGCAACAGTGGGTGTGTGATTTTTGGGGGGCAGGCTGCTATGTGATCTGTTGGTGAATTTGGGGTGGCCCAATGCAAAGATCCTGAGGATCCATGTGGATCCATGCTTTTTAACCACGTTTTTGCACCATTGCAGCCCCAGGCAACAGTGGGTGTGTGATTTTTGGGGGGCAGGCTGCTATGTGATCTGATGGTGAATTTGGGGTGGCCCAATGCAAAGATCCTGAGGATCCATGTGGATCCATGCTTTGTAACTACATTTTAAGTGGGGAGTGAAGGAAAAACACAGAAGGGACAAGAGAGCGGTGTGCAGAGAAGCAGCTGGCTAAGAAAGCAGGAGAGGGATTTTACGGGAGGGAAGAAAGAAAGGCAAAAGTTTCCACAAACCGAAGCCAGCTTTCTCTCTCCTCCTGCATGTTTTCTGGCTGCCTGCGAGGAGCACGGAGAGGAATTAGAAGGAAAGACCTCTGCTTTCCCCTCTGCTTGCCTGGAGGGGAGGGGATTTGCCTGCTCTTTGTTCCGTTTGAGCAAACACAGCAACGAAACAGAGGAGGGTGGGCAGTAAGACCCTGAGGCAGAATGCAGGAAAGCAACCACTTCCTCTTTTCAGGTTTCCCTCTCGGACACAACGCACGATTGATTTTTGCTGATTTTTGTTCCTGCGCTCCCCTAATCGGCTCCAGGGACCCCCCCCCCCACATTCGCTCCATAACACGCACAGACATTTCCCCTTCCTTTTTAGGAGAAAAAATCTGCGTGTAATAGAGAGAAAAATACGGTACTTTGGAATAAGCTCATTTGAATTCAGTAAGCATTATATCAGAGTAACTATACAGTCAAACCTTGGTTTTCAAACGTATCAGTTGCCGAATGTTTTGGAAGCCAAATGCCCAAACCCCGAAAGTGAATTATTCTGTTTTCGAATGCGTTTCTCAATTTCCCCCATTGAACTTGCTGACAGCCCTTTGATCCTTGGTTTTAGAATGTTTTGGAAGTCAAACGGACTTCTGGAACGGATTACGTTCGAAAACCAAGGTTCCACTGCACATGGATTGCACTATTAGCAAGTTTTCAATTTTGCAATTCTCCATAATCATTAATAAATTTGAGTATGCAGTATAATAAGGATTCCCTTTTTGGACACATTTTTAAAATGCCAAAGAATTCCAGGGAGGAAAGACAAAACCCAGATGTCAAGGGAGCTAATTATTCTTGATCTTTCCCAATTAGAATATTTGTTTTTGTTTTATTGCTTTCTCTTCAAAGTAGACTACTTTATAAATCAATTCTCCGTTTTGTCGACTATTTGAAACACCCCTGGTATTGAAATACCCTGGAAGCTATGAAACATCTTCCATGAATAATCTGACATCACTTACATCCTGTACACAGTTGGGAATCACCTAAATCATTCCTCTTTTAATAATGTTTGCTTTTTGTTTGCTTATTCGTTTATTCATTTATTTGATTTATAAGTGATATCTTTCCCCTCCTCATGCTTGTGAACATAGGCAGGTAACAACAGTTTTTAAAGAAAACTATAACAAAAGTTAAAATGTCACAATTTACCCAGGAGGACACCATATAGAACAGCAGGCTGCAACAGTTATCAATACCTTCCCTGACAAAATTATATCAATCAGCACCAAAACTTTCCTCAGCAACATTATAGCAGCTACATCCCATAGAATATATTCAACCAGTCCACTCTAAAAGCCTGGGAGAGTAAACGTTGTTTGAATTGGCATTGAATTGCATCGAACTCCATTAACGGTCCATCAGTGCAAGGATTCCTGCTTGCACAACAGAATGTTCCCTGGCCTCGTGTTCCAGTTTTTCTAGGGGTTTCCCTAACCCTCAGGAGCAGATTTGTGGAGGTCACTGGGGCAAGTCCTTGTGCCAGTGGGATGTGTTAGTTGAATACCGCCTGTCAAAAGGTGGACAAAGATGGCAGCAATCATGCTTCAGAATGGGACGGAGTTCCATATCTGTGGTCCTGTCACAGAAAATCTCCTACCTCAGTTTTTTCTTATTTCACTCAAATGGTAAAAGTCTCTTTTTAACGGGGATGCAACTTCTGTCAAATCAGCAAATCCTGGGAACTCTTGTTATTCTGTTCATGTGCAACCAGATGCTGGGAAAAGGATGATGTCTCATTTCCCTCAACATTCTGGTTATTTGTGCGTTTCCTTTTTTCTGTCTGACTTCTTTTTTTTAAGCAAAAAGGATGTGTGAGAAAATTGAGCACTGATGGAACTGAAGCCTTTCATCATGGACTAGTCATGTCTCTGAAAGGTTCAGGTGACTGATAATAAGTGGACAGAGCTGATTTGCTTATTCTGTCTTCCTAGCTGGAAAAGAGCTTTATGACCAAAGTAAAAAAAAAACAACAACCTTGCTTAATAAGGATGCAATCCTGAAATCACTTATGCATGTATCTTAATTTTGGGGAGTGGTGGCGGTGGTGATGTATGAATGCAGGGTTTTAGCACAGGAAAATCCAGTGCACAGAACAGTTCAGCATGCACTGGATTATTTTCTAAATGTGCAGTGCCCTACAGCCACTGGCGAAGGAAGAGGAGTGCGGGGGGAGCGCACCGGCCCTGGCAGCACGATCCCGGCAGGGTGCCATCGCGGCTCCCCCCCCACGCTGGGTGCCCCACCCCTGCAAGTGGTGCGCCACACCCCCAGGACGCGTGCCAGTCCTGCCCCCGCCTGCTCTCCGCCCCCCAGTGCAGGAGCATGAAGCTCCACCACTGCCTACAGCACTGTTTCCCAACTGGTGGTCTGCAGACCCCAGGTGATATGCATAAACTACCGGGAGGGGGGAGGGGGGAGGGGGGATTGTGGCACCAGTCACATACACCAAAAACTACTACAGTGGTACCTCGGGTTAAGAACTTAATTCGTTCCGGAGGTCCATTCTTAACCTGAAACTGTTCTTAATCTGAGGTACCACTTTAGCTAATGGGGCCTCCTGTTGCTGCTGCGCTGCTGTCGCGCGATTTCTGTTCTCATCCTGAAGCAAAGTTCTTAACCCAAGGTACTATTTCTGGGTTAGTGGAGTCTGTAACCTGAAGTGTATGTAACCTGAGGTACCACTGTATAACAAAGCAAGTATCTGCTTCACAAAAAAGCTAAAGGACTTTGGGTACTTTGGGTACTTTGTTCTACCTCCACTCTCAGAGGCAGTGGGCATCTGGATATCAGTTGCAGGTAGACAGAGTGCTGTTGTGCTCAAGACCTGCATGTAGGCTTCCTAAGGGTATCTGGCGGACCACTGTGCGAACAGGATGTTGGAGTAGATGGGCCAGTGGCCTGATTCAGCAGGCTCCCCATATGCTCTCCTGTACCTCATTTTGGAATTTGTAGAGAAGGTAAGGCAGCACAATGCCATAGATACGAATGCCAAGACTCCCCAGGTCAACGTTCTGAAATCTCAACTCCCATTTCCATCAACTCAGTGGGAAGATAATTAACCTATCAACTATACCTGCCAACAGTTGAAAATGGAAATTAAGTTGGTGAAACTAGGTCAGGTGTATTAATAACTCTCTTCATTTAGACAGCATTTCAACATTACATGTTTTTAAAAAATGAAAGCCTTAGTAGCCTGATTCATTGAGCCACAATACTGGAAAATAAGGGCATAATCCAGGAAAACATTTTGACTTTTAAACACGTGCTTAACTTCCAATTGGACTGTCCAAATACTTTGGATGGGACACAACTCTGGCCCCAGTGTGCCATCTTAACATGCGACATGGTGCTGGTGTCATGAATTGATCCAGGATGGATTAATGCTGATACTACACCAGCATCAATCTCTATGGCTGCTTGCATGCACAGAGAATTGGGCAACAATGGCTAATGAATGGGCATGGGTGAGGCAACGGCAGTGAGGCTAGGGATGCTCTGGGGCTGTGGCCCTGCAGGACCACTGTCACCAAGCTAGAGCTCCCCTGTTCCTGTGTCCTCACACCCCTGTTCTGAGGAGTGCAATGCTGCTGGGGATGCTGAAAGGACACCCTTGGACTCCCACCCCCAAGGAATCACCACTGGAGCTGGGTGACCATAGAATCATGGAATTGTAGAGTTGGAAGGGACCATAAGGATCATCTGGTCTAACCACCTGTGATTCGGGAATCTTTTGACCAATGTAGGACTCAAATCCACAATCCTGAGATTAAGAGTCTCATGCTTCACTGACTGAACTATCTCTGATGACTGTTTCTTAAGCCGTGTGCAATCTGACAAGTAAGAGTTTATTTCTGGTTTAACAACATTTTAAAAAGAACACCCCACACCCATGCTTTATTATTTCCTGCATTCATCCCCAGACCTTTTTACCATGGGAAGTGTTATTTTTGCAGCATTCCAGCTGCTGTTTCCTTGGCTATACACAGTCACCCCCCCGTCCCTTACCTGTAAACTTTGCCTACATCTTCTTGGCAAATGTGGTATGACATAGTATTACACTTAATATTCATATTTCAGATGTACTTGTCACTGTATCCCACAATCTCAGGTTGTACATTTTTTTAAAAAAGAAGAATGTACAAATGTAACTAAATATATAATCTCTGTTGACTCAACTCAGAGTTTGCCTGACATAATGTTTTTTTGTGGTTTCATCCTCATGGAAAGTGGGAGTAAGAGCAGCTTGTGGTGTCTCATGTTTTCATGAATTCCAGAAGAGTGTTAGTCTGTTATAAGGGAAACGGTACCAAGTCCTTTGGCACCAAGACTGATACATGTATTATGGCTTGAGCTTATGTAGGCTTGAGTTCACATCATCAAAAGCAGCTTGCATCTGATGAAGAAGGCTTTAGTCCAGTCTATGAAACCTCATGCTACAGTCAACATCAGTCTATCACAGGCCTGCACTAGTTCTTACCCATTGTTGCCAATCTTGGCAGGGGGTGGGCTAGCTTCATGTTGGGGGGTGAGGGCTTCTAGGAACATAGGAAGCTGCCTTATACTCCATCAGACCATCTGTCCACCTTGCTCTTTATTGTCCACTCCACCTGGCAGTAGCTCTCTGGGGTTTCAGGCAGGAGCTTTCCCCAGCCATACCTGGAGACAACAGAGATTGAAACTGGGATCTTCTGTGGGAGATTTGCGGTCCAACACAAGTGTGCATGATTTGCTAGTTAGTATATGAAAGGGTTAAGGACCACAGAGCCCTAACTGCTAGAGTAGGCTCAGTGGGCTCATGCCTCCTTATCTCTGTGAGGAAGGAAGTGGTGTTTTTCTTTTCTTCCTTTCCTCACTCTCTTCTTCACGAGGCAAGCCACGGAGGAGGATGTCCCTCACAATACCTCCCAGCTTCAGGCACAGGTCTGAAGCTATTTTTCTGTATTTATATACAAGAACCTGTGTTGCTTTTGCTACTGCAAGGAATAACACATAGAATCATAGAATCATAGAATCATAGAATCATAGAGTTGGAAGAGACCACAAGGGCCATCGAGTCCAACCCCCTGCCAAGCAGGAAACACCATCAGAGCACTCCTGACATATGGTTGTCAAGCCTCTGCTTAAAGACCTCCAAAGAAGGAGACTCCACCACACTCCTTGGCAGCAAATTCCACTGTCGAACAGCTCTTACTGTCAGGAAGTTCTTCCTAATGTTTAGGTGGAATCTTCTTTCTTATAGTTTGGATCCATTGCTCCGTGTCCGCTTCTCTGGAGCAGCAGAAAACAGCCTTTCTCCCTCCTCTATGTGACATCCTTTTATATATTTGAACATGGCTATCATATCACCCCTTAACCTCCTCTTCTCCAGGCTAAACATGCCCAGCTCCCTTAGCCGTTCCTCATAAGGCATCATTTCCAGGCCTTTGACCATTTTGGTTGCCCTCCTCTGGACACGTTCCAGTTTGTCAGTGTCCTTCTTGAACTGTGGTGCCCAGAACTGGACACAGTACTCCAGGTGAGGTCTGACCAGAGCAGAATACAGTGGCACTATTACTTCCCTTGATCTAGATGCTATACTCCTATTGATGAGGCCCAGAATTGCATTGGCTTTTTTAGCTGCCGCGTCACACTGTTGGCTCATGTCAAGTTTGTGGTCAACCAAGACTCCTAGATCCTTTTCACATGTACTGCTCTCAAGCCAGGTGTCACCCATCTTGTATTTGTGCCTCTCATTTTTTTTGCCCAAGTGCAATACTTTACATTTCTCCCTGTTAAAATTCATCTTGTTTGTTTTGGCCCAGTTCTCTAATCTGTCAAGGTCGTTTTGAAGTGTGATCCTGTCCTCTAGGGTGTTAGCCACCCCTCCCAGTTTGGTGTCATCTGCAAATTTGATCAGGATGCCCTTGAGTCCATCATCCAAGTCGTTGATAAAGATGTTGAATAAGACCGGGCCCAAGACAGAACACATGCAGTAGACCTTGGATTATGTAAGTAAATCATTTTAAAACATTGCAGTGTGTGGTCTTTTCATTGCAGAGGCGGGTAGAAAAAGGTTTAACAGTGTATTTAAAGTCTTTTAGGGGTGTCTCGCATCGTAGAGTCTGTTTGGCCCCACACTTTGAATACAGGCGGTAAGCTGACTATTTCTTTGCCCCCACACTTGGGTATCTAGGATTAAATATTACCTACGATTTATTCCCCATCACCTTCTGTGTGCAAGGCAGATGCTGTACCACTAAGCTATGGTCATTCCCCAAGAAAGATGGCTCCA
Source organism: Podarcis muralis (assembly GCF_964188315.1). Taxonomy (NCBI): domain Eukaryota; kingdom Metazoa; phylum Chordata; class Lepidosauria; order Squamata; family Lacertidae; genus Podarcis; species Podarcis muralis. The sequence goes on from NC_135657.1 coordinate 32,314,028, forward strand.
GGCTTCCACTGAAAAACTGCCACCCTTCACCTGGAAAGTATGAGGTTGTGTGGGTGGGAATCTTTTTTAGGGGTGTGGCTTTGATAAAAACTGGGCCCCTGTAGTTTCTTTACCCTGCAAAGGCCATAGTTTCCTGTCCAGGGCTATTGCCTCTCAGTGCCTTGGGGCCCCCACCTATAAAGTGTGAACACTACCTCTCCAGACAAGCCTGGCCTTCACTATCTCTTCCTAGCCCTGTCCCTTCTTTTACTAGTATCAGCATCATCACACTGTGGATGTCACTTCTGAGTACCACCTGCCATCTTGGATGTTGTAGGGGGCCTCTGATTTGCAGAATATTTGGAGAAAAATCAACAAAGTGGTCTTCTGTCTCTAGATGAGCAAAAAAAGTGGGGCATTTCCAGCCAAGAAAATGTCTTCTGAGAAAATGCCCTTCTGAGAAACAAGTAGCTCTATGAGGAGTAGAAGCAGCTTCTAAGATGGCTACAGTACAAAGGAAAGCATAAATGACTCCCTGGATTACTGATGAACTGCTGAGTCAACAGAGATCAGCCTGAGTGTGGCAGACTTAAGACTGGCTGTGTCTGCAGTACCTCCATTGGCCAGCTGCCCCAGTGGTGCTCAAAAGCAGCAGCTAACTAGCTTGATGGACTTGTAGCTTCCTTTTCTGGCAATCCGCCTTTTGTGGCACAGAGAATAAGATGTTGGGAGTCTCCCTGGTTACTCGGCTCACCGGTTCAAGGCTTACAGAGCCTTACTGGGAAAGATCACTTGGATGTAGTTCCAATTTAAGTCTGTGGGTTCCCCGCTATGCCCGCCATACAGAAAAGTGTGGATCTACTTTTAGAGCTATAATTTATTACCAAGGGAAATATGTGTACAGTGTTATGTAAGAATTTGCTGCTGCCTTTTTTTTTTTAACTCAGCCACTTGTCTAGCTCTTGAGGCATTCAGCATTCCATTATAACAAGCACTTGTTTTTCCAAGCAGAGGGTGACAATTGTTTCTGCCTTCCCTCATTCACTGGCACTCCTGACTGAAATATCCAGCTCCTGAAAAGGAGAAGCCAGCCCTGAGACTTTGTCTCAACTTTCTTCTTGGAACTGAAAAAAACAACCAAGAGTCATGCAACACCTTGGACAAATCTATTGTGGCATAGGCTGCAAACCTCCCGGGGGGCTTACTTGATAAAAATGTAATGAATAAAACAAACAAAACAAATGAGCTTCGGTGCATCTGATATGTGGGCAAATGTGTATGCCACCTTATATAATCTGTTGGTCTTTCAAAGCGCTGCAAGGCTCTTTGTGATTTTTGCTGCCGTAAGAGATTTCGTTCGGAAATGGCATCCTTGACAATCTGTCTGAATAAAAATAAACATCGGGAGGAAAGAGCAATAAAGAAGAATGGTGTTGCGGCAGCCTGATTCACAGCAGGTACTGGGCAACCATTGCCAGCCATCATGGTGGAAAGAATCTGCCACAAAGACAAAACCTAGAAAAAGAGCAAGTGAAATATTGCAGTGTGGAGCGCTCCTGTTCAGGGTGCCAGCCAGCCACACCCTTTCTAAGCACACTCCATTCTATTTGCCCTCCCCACTGGATTTCCGTCTCTCCCCCTCCAACAGCCAGTCAGTATTCTATGCTCACTTAGCATTCTCAGTGCTCACTGGCCTGTCCTGAAACCCTTTTTGGTTCCCATCCAAACCCTCCCATTCTGCCCCCACCCCCCAAAATCCCGAGTTTTCCTCAGACATGCTGATGCTTATCTCTTGTGCATGGATAGTGCCATTTTGGCTACATTCCTATGGCATTATGGCATGACTTCTGACCATTAGTAGAATATCCAACCTTCCTTAATGTTCTAGGAACATCTGCAGCGCTGGTCAACCCTTTTGTAGGACAGATTCAGACAGCTGGCCTGCAGCCTCCTTGCACAGAGTTAAGGGCATGGAGTTGGACCCTTCTTCAAAGGGCTGATATTTATGGAAGAACCTGGAAATGGAATTTCACACTGTGTGAGGGTACTCAACTTCTGCACAGAACAGGTAGCCTGGAAGCAGCTGCCCTTGGGAGCATCGTTGATTTGAAGATGATTGAATACTCCCTTCCAGTTATAATTAACATATCATGAGCAAAACAGCCAAGAGAGAAATAAGCCCACCTCTTAAGAGCTGCATTTTATTATAGGGCAACCATTCACCATCGCCGTAGGTAATATGAACCATCATTACATTTAAGGAGTGGGCGGGGGGGGGGGGGATTCACATTCCACCACAGTGTCATATGTAACCAAGGCAGCAAAACCCAAATCTTCAACACCTGATGGTGATAATGATCTGTCACTTGCCCTTCCCCATGAGGTGCCAGGGCAAGTTGCAACAATTTAAAAGCAAGATATTAAAAGCATTTAAAATAAACTACAGTCAAGAGAATAGGGTCAGTCCTAAAAGCATACCTCTCAGCTATCAAAGGCCACCAGAGATATATTGTTTAAGTCTCTTGACTGTACAGTGGTACCTCGGGTTAAGAACTTAATTTGTTCTGGAGGTCCGTTCTTAACCTGAAACTGTTCTTAACATGAAGCACCACTTTAGCTAATGGGGCCTCCCGCTGCCGGAGCACGATTTCTGTTCTCATCCTGAAGCAAAGTTCTTAACCCGAGGTACTATTTCAGGGTTAGTGGAGTGTGTAACCTGAAGCATCTGTAACCTGAAGCGTCTGTAACCCGAGGTACCACTGTATAACCAAGAAGCATTTGGGTCTGTTGTTGTTGTTGTTGTTTAGTCGTTTAGTCGTGTCCGACTCTTTGTGACCCCATGGACCAGAGCATGCCAGGCACTCCTGTCTACTACTGCCTCCCGCAGTTTGGTCAGACTCATGTTTGTAGCTTCGAGAACACTGTCCAACCATCTCATCCTCTGTCGTCCCCTTCTCCTTGTGCCCTCCATCTTTCCCAACATTTGGGTCTGTAGACTCTGTCATATTTGGTAGACTGAGAAGTGTTGAACATACAGCTGTCCCCCAAGAGAAATATGAATGGATACTGTCTATTTTTTATGACAAATGATTAAGTTAAAGGGAAATCTTCACAATGTTCTACTGCTCTAAAATTATGGTTACAAGTTCCAAAAATTCAATCCATAGAAAGGTTGTTAACGTATGTGTGTCAGGTGGTGATGTAAGAAGGCATCATTTTCCACTCTGCCCTGTAACCATCGCATGCAGCACTGTTTCTCTTCGGCTGCAGCTCACCATATGCCAAACACTACATCATAATAACAACAGTTTTATTATTTATACCCCACCTATCTGGCTGGGTTGCCCCAGCCACTCTGGGTAGTTTCCAATACACATAAAAACATAATAAAGCACCAAACATTAAAAACTTCCCAATAAAGGGCTGCCTTCGGATGTCTTCTAAAAGTTGTATAGTTATTTATCTCCTTGACATCTGGTGGGAGGGAATTCCACTTTGTTCGTCTTGCTGTCTACTGTGGACGCAGAGATGTAATGTCATTACATTATTCCCCCCCATTGATTTCAATGCAAAGGAAACACAATGCAGATGAGGGAAAACTGTAATCAACTACATATCATCTGCAGACTGAAAGAAACTTATCAGTAAATATGAATCATATTCGCTGCATTGATTTCCATTCCATAAATGTGACAAATAAGCCAAAACAGGCAATTTCCTCTCCTGTTTTCATTAGAATTCTCCTACATCTCTAGAATTGCCTCCCATATTGCTTTGGGCTAAAGAGGCAGTTTTTTGTGAGTTCCATGTGACGAACGCTTCAAATGACCCTGCTATCATGTGATAAATTTATCAAGCATGTGAATAATCTGGTAATCATACCCTTACTTTCATTTGGATTGGTAACTATTTGTTCCTCTGCAACTAGCAACTTGAAATACAGCAATACAGTTTCATTTTTTTGATCTATTTACAAGGTGGGTGGTTACAATGCCTGTATTAAGGACAAATTCCTTATTTTTTTCTCTTCATTACTTTTTTGTGTATATAGAGCTTCCACACTGTGTCTGAAGATGTGCCAAGGTTGCAACAATCATGATGTGGTACATTTTGAGCACGTAAAGACAATAATGGGTCTCCAGATAACTAAATAATTTTTGTTCATTAAACATTTGCCTTTTACCTATTCATAATAAAGCTGAAATACATCTGTACATTTCCAAAACCTTGATGTAGGTACCTTTAAAATATTGAAAGAAAGTAAAGATGATTTACAATGTAATAAGTACAAGCTACCTCTTGTTGTTTTGACACTTGTTATTTTATCTTTATCCCCTGATGGTATAACAGACAAGAACTAAAACTAACCTGGATAAATAAATCACCATTCACTTAATGAACTGTCCATCCTATTAAGATTTGCCCTCACAAAATTTTCCCCACTGCTGACAAATCAACTAAAGCTTTAGTTGATTAATCTACCAATTTAAGTTAGCTTGAAGCCTTTAATTAGGACAAGAAAAACAAAGTTCTAAACCAATTATTAATCTGTTCTTTATTTTTTTATTTTTGTTCAGTTGAAATTGATAAAACTTTGCAGTGCTAGAATGTTTTGTGTCCCACACCTTGAACAATTGTTTGCTTTCTGTCTCCTGACGTTTAGTAGTTCTCATGTTAGGCCATTCGCAAATGCAATGATCTGTATGTTTCAATCTGAAAGGCAGATGCTGACGAATAAACACAAGAGCACACAGACAGCTTCTCTGTGGTGGTGATTTTTGAAATTTGTAACTGCTTTTTTACCTCAGCAGAGTATTGATGGTCGGGGAATTCCCTTGAAGTTAAGAATTTTTCTTATTAAGGCCCGAAAACATACATTCATATTTCAGAACACAGTTATATGTTCATCAGTGCTTACAGCAAACACTTAAACGTGTGTGGTCTGACTAGCAATTCACATCCTATGTGCGAATGTTATTTTGATGTGGGAAAAGAAAGACAGAACTGAGTAATGAGTGGTAATTTTTAAGTCATTGCTATGCCAATAAAACAGCTGTGATGATCTATACCTCATGGAAAGAAAGGCTCTGTGAAGCCCACTGCCACCGGTCAATGAGACAATTTGAAGATTTAGGAATATCTGGCTTGTTACTCTGGCTTGTGATCTGAATTTCAAGATCACAGCTGAGGTAAAAATCTTGCTCTTCAGGTGAATCAAACTTGGGTTTTATGCCAGGAACACTGGGTGGTAACTGGGAATGTTTACAGCTGTTGAGATAAAGGTAGCTCAGAAGAACTTTGTGAGTTTGGTCAGGGAGGAGAAGGAGGAGTATGTAAAAACATAAGATGACCCTGATAGATTATGCCAACAGTTCTTCTGTTTCCACATCCTGTTCTCACAGTGGCTGAACAGATACCTGTGAGAAGCCTGCAAGCTGGACATGATGAGTGCAACAGCACTCTGCCCACCTGCGATTCCCAGAGACTGGTATTCAGAGGCATGATGCCTCTGTAGTGGAAGTAGAAACCAAGCCTAGAGAGGGTTGAACCATAGAGACCTGTGAAATCATTGCAGTTGTTGGAAGATGCCTTGCTGACTGTGTCCCAACATACAATATAGCTGGTGGCAACATGGCGGCCAGCATTCTCCACGGTGCTACCCACTTCCTGGTAAGGGGACAAGCAATACATAGCCAGAGAAGACTCCTCCTTGCACCAATAGGATAGAGAGGATCAGCTGATACTTTCTGTCCATCATAAAAGGTTCCAGGCCAGGCTTCCTTGCTGATATGAGCAACAAAGTGACCAGCCCTAGGTGTCTGTATGTCACCTCCATCACATTTCCCTTTACCTGACCTTATTCTCCTCTCCCTTTGTATTGCTCCACCACAAATGCACAGGTACTGGGTCTAGCAAGGAGGTGGAAGGAAAAAAATAGTATACACAGACCTGCCATTCCAGTTTAAAACTGAAGCTCATTCTACACCAGGAAGGCCTTTGTGGTAGAGAAACTTGTCTCCTCTCCAAGATTTGTAAATTACTCACGAACACCTCTCTGTCTCTTTCTAGCATGACTTTTATGAGACTGATGGTACCGGCAGTGAAATCTGGATTTTTATTTTTTATAGAGAAGACCTTTACAAGAATTTTCACAGAAGGACACATGAAATTTTAGACACCCCCCTTTTTTGGGCTTTTTAATCAAAACTTAAAACCAAGGGGAATTATATTGTAATATTCCGTGTATAGTCAGGACTTCCTTGATAAACCAGACTGGGAACCATGCTAGGAAAAAACAAGTGACAATCCTGTGGTACCTTAAAGACCAACAAATTTCATACGGCACAAGTTTTCATTTGCCAAAGCCATGCAGCTGAAGAAGTGAGCTCTGGCCCATGAAAGATTATGCCACAAGACTCTTGGTTATGATTGCTTAAGTTTGCACTGTAGGTGATCCAGAGAGTCCATATCAATCATTATCTGCTAGGAAGTTTGCTGAACAGGCAAACAGGCAGGGAACATCAAAGGAGTTATATAAACAATGAGGTGTGATGAGAGATTATTTGCATTCGTTGGCACATAACACTTAGCCAACTCTCATGTCTATAACTAAGGGAACTGAAGTCTATAATTTTGATACACAACAGCATCATAAACAAACACACACTTTATAAATGTAGGGATCCCTTTGTCACAGACGTTGAGCTAAACATATCATCACAAGCTATGACACAAAACCGGCAACGAGCAGCAAAGTATTGTGCATGTTTTAAAAACGTTTATCTTATAGCTAGGGAAAAGATGAATGTCTTTACTCACAGAAATCCTAAAATAAGCTTTTGAGCTGATTTTTTTTAAAATAAAAAAAAATACATGCTGAATATTACCTTTTTCTCCAACATGGGACATAGCTTATTTACTCAATGTTGGGTGGGCATATACAATATGATACGATACAATAATCTTCATTGTCATTGTCCCATACAGAACAACAAAACTCAAAAAATCTACATCAGACATTCAAAAACCAACAAGCCTGCTATCCCAGCTATCCCAGCCTGGTTAGCCCCCTAAAAACTCTGATACCCCATAATTAAATGCAATATACTCCCATAGAGACTACCCTACACTGCATTTAAAACCAAAATCACATTTGGATAGAAACTGTTTCTCAGGCAGCAGTCCTAGTCTTTATAACCCTGTACTGTACCTTCTTCCAGAAGGCAGAAGCTGAAAGAGATCATTTCCGGGGTGTGCACTATATGGGTTAAGGTGATCCTGCAAGTAAACTGGTTGCAAGCTGTTATTACCACAATAAGAATTATACTTCAACACAGCAAAAACTGAAGAGCCAAAGGTTTCTCACCCCAGGTTTAACCCCTTCAGGAGCTGTTGCCCAAGGAGTCAACTCTCCAGCCAATACTTCACACTATTGGGAATCTGCATTCTTATTCTTCAGAAAGTCTCATGCTAATTCCAGTTTGCTGCTGGGATTTGAACTCAAACTGCAGTGGGAAAGGCCTCATGTGCCTTTGGTGGTTTATGGTGCAGAGCTACTCCATTCAGCCAGAGCCCAGGTCTTTATTACAACCAGATGGACAAACAGTAGTCTTGCTGCCAAGTGTATGCTCAGTCTTTCAAGAAACATTTTATCCCTGAAGTGGATTAGTGTCAGTGCTGCCAGGGGCAGATTTCGGGAGACATATCAGGAGCACAGAGACCTTCACTTGTATGCAACCTCAACAACCCAAGATGGATTTAGTTTTGGAAAAGGCCTTCTTATAAGTATATAGTTAAAAATTCCAGAAGGGTGAAGCAAACGATGGAAGAAAAGACAGCAGAGCGACTGGAGCCAAGCTGAGACTAGGAACTAGTAAAAATGTTCTGTGTAACTCACCAGCAGATGACTTGTTAAGCATTCAAGGAAGGCCATGTGGAAAATACAGCCGTGGTCTGGACTACAGCTCATTTGCATACTTCATTGGCTTGTAATAGGCGCAGTACGCTTATCATTTCCAGGAGCACAATAGATGCCAAGACATGTTGCACTTATTTTAAGATTTATATCTTCTGGAATTGTTTACCTTACTGGCAAACTCCCACTCCACCCAACACTACTTCAGATTGTCTACCCTCTGGCAAAGAGGCATGTCACATCTGGGCTAGCATGTATTGTTGCGGCTAAATTAATGCCAAATACACTACGCTTGCAGGGGAGGGGAGTACAGCTGATTCCATAGCTCAGCATTTTAGGTGGGAAAGGATCCCATAATCAGCTCTGGCCTCAGAGCAGCTGCTTGGGTTGGGAACCACAAAGTAATGGTTCCCATGGAGTTTGTGGACAGTGCTATTTTTCTAGAAAAAGAGGTGCTGGAACTCACCTTTGTTCTCTTAGAATGGCAATGGTGCCCACCTGAGAGGTGCCAGAACTGAGTTCCAGTGAGTTCCGGCTGGGGAAAAAAAAGCCCTGCTTGTGAGAGTGTGTGTGAAGTGAGTCTTTCAGTGTTTGCAAGTGACCATTCCAGCATGTATTTTGTGACTCCCCTGTGTCTCCTGACTGCTTGGTAGGATGACGCAGAGGAGCCTAGTTTACTGGGCTTGCTCAAGAAGTTTTGTTGCCTTGAGGTGAAGGACAAGATGGTGCCCCTCCCATTCCATATACAAAACTTGACATGACTGGTAATTAAATCTCATTTCGGTTGGTGATGGTTTGCTATCCTCCAAAGCACCTGAGGGCAGGAGGCTGGCTGGGAGGTCACAGGGCAAGCTGTGAGGCATGGACAGTGGGATGCCCTCCCAGCAACTCACGGCTACTCCCTGTCCTTCAGCACCTGCTGCACTTCACTCAGTTTAATAGTAAGGCTATCCCTGCTAATTTTCTTGCCCTTATGAACTTTTTTGCCATGCAGCGTATTGACATGCTCAGAGAGTGTCAAGTGGACATAGTGATAAGTGGATTGCTCTGACTGCATAAGTCAGACTCGATATCTTCTTCCATCCCTCAAACCACCTAAAGCAAACTTTCACCACCCTTTAGCGAATTTTAGCACAATTGTCAAGTGTTTCCTTACCACCAGAGGGCAGACCAAAACAGGCAAACAGAAAGTCTTCCACAAAAAAGATGTGATGTTTACTATTATTATTATTATTAAAGATTTTCTTGGTTTACAAAAGTATGAGCTATCTCTCTCTCTTTTTTTCAAATCACATTTTTACAGATCAGTTTCATTTGTTGAGACATCAGTGTTACATTGGGAAGAAAAAGGGGGAAAGAGGTGGAGGGGGGGAAAGGTGAGTGGGGCGGGGGGTGATGTTTCTATTTTACTTAATATATGTGTGGGGTTTTGTGTCAGCATTGCTTGTGCAGGTTCTCTGCTATTTGCTTGTGTTCCTTTGGTGGTGAGAGAGGTTGGGGTTGGCCTAGGGTGTGGTTGTTCGTTTGTGATTGACTGTGGTGAGCTTTGTTTTCATGTGTGAGTGGGGTGGGTCTCCCAGGAACCTCACCTAAATGCTAGAGAGGGTGCACCTCCACAGGCACATATCTCCATATGTGGTGGGAATGCCCCAAAATCCAACTATTCTGGACAACAGCCATACAAGAAATATGTAAAAAAACTAAGCAAGTACTAGAAATCACCCCAGAATTGGGCCTACTAAACATCTTCCAAGACAATAACATCCATTTACATCACAAATAACTCATAACCCACCTACTTTCAGCAGCCAGAAACATCATAACCAGGCACAAATGAGATGTTAATCCACAGCAAGGGTCAGCAAACTTTTTCAGCAGGGGGCCGGTCCACTGTACCTCAGACTTTGTGAGGGGCTGGATTTTTTTTTTTGGGGGGGGGGGAATGAATGAATTCCTATGCTCCACAAATAACCCAGAGATGCATTTTAAATAAGAGGACATTCTACTCATGTAAAAACACGCTGATTCCCGGACCGTCCATGGGCTGGATTGAGAAGGCGATTGGGCCAGATCCAGCCCCCGGGCCTTAGTATGCCTACCCATGATGCAATGCAATAGTAGTAATTGTCACCCATAAACCTAAACAACAACAACAAAATCTAGGAAGAAGGAGGTCATTCAATGATGCTTGTGAGCTTCGGAATCCACCTTGGGAACAATAGCAAGAGCTATCAAGATTTGCCCTTCTGAGCAGGGCTGGGATATATTTTCAGGGATTTGAGGAGGCTGGGCAAGTATACTTTTTGAAAATAGATGGGTCAGCCTAGAATCACATGGGCATGATCTCATATGCTGTTATTTTTTCCAACACCCCACCAGGTCAGAAGTAAGTGATGTTTTGTTCAGTGGGATGGAGTAAAAATGGTGCTGAAGGATTGGGGCAGGGAGAGACAATCACCATAGCTGGCATATTTGGAGTCACCACCAATCCTGTGGGTTTTATAGCTATAAGATGTGATTATGTAGGAAAAGGGACCACTAAAGTGGTCAGACCAGTGAGTCCAACCTCCCTGGCTGGAAACGATGCTGCCAGTGAGCGTAAGAGAACAACAGATGAGGGGCCATCTTGTCTTGGAACTGGGCTAGGGAGAGACTCGACTCGCTCTCTACGCTGAACCCAGAGCTATCCCTATGTTGTTGGTTTAAGGGGAAAAATAGGTGCAGAAGGAGAATTCCTGGATGCCTAGTTCCAAGTACTCTTTAGGGAGAGAACCCCAGCAGATATTTAAAATACGCATCAAAGTAAAGCATGGAAATATAGGCCATTAGACCTTTAAAATGTGCCCTTGCGGATTCCAAAACCTCTCTCTTCCCCTAGCCTAGAAAAAGACTGGTAAGTTAAAAATGGTTTAAATACAGTACAAACGTCAACTTAGAACATAATAAGAGCCTGCTGGACCACGCCCATCTAGTCCAGCATTTTGTTCTTGCAATGACCAACCAGGTGCTTGAGCGAAGCCCCAAGCACAAAAGCACTCCCTCCTCCTGCAACTGATATTCTTCTGGGATTGTGTGGGTGCAAAACCGGGGGTAAGGCCTATTATATATATATATCTTTCCTGTCATATGCACCCTGAGGTCATGGTTCTATTCTCGATGATAATTGGACAAAGCTGGCTACAGAAATAAAGGAACTGCATTCTCCCTTGTCTCGAGCTGTCTGCCCTCATCTTCATTTCTCATATAGTCATCGTGTTAGCAATGTAAAGAATGTGCCAACGGCTGTGGTAGTATTCAATATTTACTTAAGCTGGGAGCAACTTCCTGTGTCCACTTTTAGTCATCCACCTCCCTCTGAAGTGAAATTCTGGACATGGTTCCCATATGAAATATCCCCTCACCCTCCTCTGCAAAGTAGTTTGTCACCAATTGCTGGCCCTGACATAAGATCCCACTGCTCCCATGGGATTTGTGAATAATTGCTGTTATGCACTGGCCAGGTCACTCCAATTTTAACAAGAACTGTGCTTCTAATTAAGGTGGTAGGCTCAAGCAGAGCATGTCATTTGCTGGAGTCAGCGGCAGGAAATGTCTCAAGCAGCTGAGGCCATCGTGTGGGTCTTGAATGAACTACAACCAACCTGCCAAATGGAGACAGCAACAGCAAATGCGTTGTGCTGAGCACACCCAGCCAAGGAGGACCAATTCAGATTTGCCTGAGAATGCAGGCAATTTCTTTTTGACTCTAGATTCTGATTCGAGAACCCTGTCAGCTGATAAGTGATACGAGTTATCTGTCAATCCTTAAAGCTAAGGTCCAAACCAGATGTTAAATACGTCTTTGCATTTAAAATACAAAAAAAAAAAAAAAAAAATGCAAATAGTAACAGCCAGGGAGGGGAATAACTATCAGGATTGCAGCAGACGGGGAATACAGTTTAACCCAGTCCTATTCTGCGCTAATCCTGAGAAGTATCCCTCTCTAATGAAGTTACTTGCACTTATAGGGCAGTGCTTTGCAGGTGATAGGTGTAGATCACTGACAACCTTGTGCATGTTTTTTGAAGACTCACAAGGCGACATTGTTGTTTAGTCGTTTAGTCGTGTCCGACTCTCCGTGACCCCATGGACCAGAGCACGCCAGGCACTTCTGTCTTCCACTGCCTCCCGCAGTTTGGTCAGACTCGTGTTTGTAGCTTCGAGAACACTGTCCAACCATCTCGTCCTGCCGTCCCCTTCTCCTTGTGCCCTCAATCTTTCCCAACATCAGGGTCTTTTCCAGGGATTCTTCTCTTCTCATGAGGTGGCCAAAGTATTGGAGCCTCAGTTCACGATCTGTCCTTCCAGTGAGCACTCAGGGCTGATTTGCTTCAGAATGGATACGTTTGATTTTCTTGCAGTCCATGGGACTCTCAAGAGTCTCCTCCAGCCTTCTTTATGGTCCAGCTCTCACTTCCATACATCACTACTGGGAAAACCATGACTTTAACTATACGGACCTTTGTTGGTAAGGTGATGTCTTTGCTTTTTAAGATGCTGTCTAGGTTTGCCATCGCCTTTCTGCCAAGGAGCAGGCGTCTTTTAATTTTGTGACTGCTGTCACCATCTGCAGTGATCATGGAGCCCAAGAAAGTAAAATCTCTCACTGCCTCCATTTCCCCCCCTTCTATTTGCCAGGAGGTGATGGGACCAGTGGCCATGGTCTTGTAAGGCGACATTACAAGACTCAAAAGGCAACCAGCAGCAGACATGAGCCCACAGGGCTGGCAAAGTGCCATGGAAAACTTGGGCCATGGCCTAATCTATCTTGTGGTATTGCCATTTCGGAGTTGGGAGACATCTCCTGTAGAGCTTCGTCCTTGAGAAAGAGGAATCATGAGATCAGTCCTTGGTGAAAGCAAAGGGTTCTTCCAGATGGCTGTTATTTGAAGTGGGATATCAACCACATACTGTACTGGCAAATTCAGATTGTGCAATTGTAGTTTTACTAGCTTTTACACAACAAACCCAATTACCCCCAAAGTGGACTGTTTGCGACAAGGAAAGTGACAGGAAAATGTGCAGGAAAGTGTGTGTTAACCCTTGCTTGAACACAGCATCCTCAAACCTCCCTGTAAATAAATGGGTCATCTGGAAGCAGCTGCAGTGGTGCAACCTTCTTGTTCCTTTTTATTAAAGCTACTCTTTTCTATCACAAAACCAGCTCAACTTGTTCTTTTGTTGTTTCCTCATCCTTCTCAGCCACCCTTTGCTTCACTGTACAGTACTTCTTCCAGCCAAAACAAAGCAGCTACAAGCTTACCTTCAACTTTCTTACTAGAGCATACATGCTCATTACTATAGTGCGCATGCTTATTAACTGCTTTCGTTATTAGGGGAAATTCAGTGTAAAACGATTCCTTACATAACACCTTGATGTTTACAGATCACCTTAATGACATAGCTTGCTCCAGCTTTGAGTTCTTTTGCAACACAGGATATATGTGATAAAAGTTGGTTATAGCTTAGTAAACACAGCAGAGGCATCAAAACATTAGATGACTATGGTGTGGGCTTACAAATCCCTGCCGAATAATAAATCTCCCAGGGAATTCTTGGGAAGAGTTATGAGTTCTTTCAGCCTAATCTACTTTATAGGATTAGAATCATGGAATCATACAATCTTAGAGCTGGAAGGGACCCCAAGGTTCACCTAGTCCAACCCCCTGCAATGCAGAAATCTCAGCTAAAGCATCCATGACAGATGGCCACCCAACCTCTGTTTAAAAACCTCCAAGGAAGGAGAGTCCACCACCTCTTGTGGGAGTCTGTTCCACTGCTGAACAGCTCTTGCTGTCAGAAAGTGCTTTTGAATGTTTAGTACAGGGGTCTGCAACCTTTAAGACAAAAAGAGCCACTTGGACCCGTTTCCGAAGAAAAAACAACTGGGAGCCGCTAAACTCGTCATTATAAAAATAACTTTTTTGTCACTTTTTTATTATTTCTTTGTTTGACCCCTCAGAATTACTCCTCCTCATATAAATAAACGTTAAATTAACAAGTTACCTTTGTGTGTGTGTGTGTGTTCTTCACTCCCCTTCAAAACAGTGACCAGCGTACATGCCCCCTTTCAATGCAGTGACCAGCGTACATGCCCCTTACAATGTAGCGGGCGGGTGGGAAGGTGACGTCGGGACAGTGCGTGACTAATGTACGCACCGCCCCCATGCGACGTCACAGCCAGTACAGCGCCCGCCACAGTGGGGAGTGTCGGGGCACACAATGCGCCTCCTCCCCTCGTTAGTATCCGCCCCGGAGCCGCAGCAAAGGTGTAAAAGAGCCACATGCGGCTCCGGAGCCGCGGGTTGCAGACCCCTGGTTTAGTAGAAATCTCCCTTCTTGCAACTTGAAGACATTGGTTCGAGTCCTGCCCTCTGGAGCAGGAGAAAACAAGCATGCTCCCTCTTCCTTGTGACAGCCCTTAAGATATTTGAAGATGGCTATCATATCTCCTCTCAGTCTCCTCTTTTCCAGGCTAAACATACGCAGCTCCTTCAAGCGCTCCACATAAGGCTTAGTTTCCAGACCCTTGATCATCTTGGTTGCCCTCCTCTGCACACTTCCAGCTTGTCAACATCCATCTTAAACTGTGGTGCCCAGAATTGGACACAGTATTCCAAGTGTGGTTTGACTAAGGCAGAATAGACTGGGACTATTCCTTCACTTGATTTGGACTATGGTTACCAGATGTCCCCGGATTTACAAATCTGTCCCTGGACAAAATCTGCCCCCGGAATGTCCCTGGATTTGATTTAATGTCCCCGGATTTATATTTTAAGTGTTGTAGATTAGTAGGGAATGAATGTTGTGTGATTGGTTCAATGGCACAAGACACATCATATGGGGACTTTCGGTGAGGCAAAATGGCAGGCACCACAGCAGCGAGCAGCTCCTGAAGCCAGCCAGAGCTAACTGTGCTACCAGGCTGGCTCTGGGCTGCTGAGACTGCCGTTGCCGCTGCCAAGAGGGAATCGCTGACACACACACACCGTGACCCAAATCGAGCCAGGAATGAGAGCGCCCGGCCACCCAGTCATCTGACCTCTATTTTTTTAAAAAAGTGTCCCTGGATTCTTTGAAAAAATCTGGTAACTTTAATCTGGACACTATACTTCTGTTGATGCAGCCTAGAATAGCATTAGCTTTTTTTTGCTGCTTCATCACACTCATGTTAAGCTTGTGGTCCACCAAGACCCCTAGATCTTTCCACATGTACTGCTAGTAAGCCAGGTGTCCCCCATCCTATATTTGTGCATCTGGTTCTTCTTGCCTAAGTGCAGAACCTTACATTTCTCCCTATTGAAATAGATTTTGTTAGTTTGTGCCCAGTTCTCCCATCAGTTAAGGTCATTTTGAATTCTGTTTCTGTCTTCTGCGGCATTAGCTACCCCTCCCAGTTTGGTGTCATCTCCAAATTTGATGAGCATCCCCTCAATTCCTTCTTCCAAGTCATTTATAAAGACGTTGAACAACAACGGGCCCAAGACAATAAAGGCCATGGGTTGAGTGGACATAAGATGAGCTTCGGGTGCATGCAGAGTATCTCTCCCAAGTAACCAGAAACAGGTATACGATGTAAGGCATTCTAGGAGGTAACCTGGTCCGAACTTCTTAGAGCAATATGCCGCTGTTTCATTTAATGTTGTAATTTATCTCAAGTATGCTCTGCCCAAAAGTAGTACCAGCAATGGATAGATGAGATGCCTTTAAAGTGTCTGAGTTCGAGACGTTTAACAGTCAACTTCTCTTGATTTCTCAATGGCTTCATTGCACAATGTAGGTTTCCAAGGACATTGTTTTTTAACTTTTCAGGACATCTAGTGAAACCGCAGTTGCAGTATTAGATCAGCAGAAATGGCCAGACAACCATCTCTTCCAAAGACCATGAACAACGGTTGCACGTGGCCCCGATAAACACTGCCAAAGTGCACAAATTCAGCTGACCCCGTTTTGAAAGTCTCCCCCTCCCTTACAAAGCTGTTTTCCCACACCAATCAATTCCTAGGTTCACTGGAGGTGTGTCCCTTGCCCTCGCAGCTGCGGCTTCTTCATGGGAATCTTGCATTGGCAGGCACTGTGCAAATAACTAACTCATCCAGAGTTTCATAACATGGCTGTTGTTCACAGTTCAGTTTGCCTGTCAGTCGCTGTCTCAAGTTACACGGTGCGGCAATTTCCTGCAAGCAACCACTAGATGGCCGAGTGGAATTCTGTGGCCCAGGAACACACTTTTCAGTTATGTGGAAGATGCCATCATTCTTGTTGTTTTCGTTACAGATACAGACATTAGGGTCTAGCTAAATATGTTCATATTGTTCATAACTTTAGCCCTTGACTGGCTGCCCCCTCAGATAAGTAGCCAGTGTGCCTCTGCCCCATTTTGAGTGGAAGAGTGGCATAGGGTGAGGGGGCATTTACCCTTTGCCCTTGCTGCAATCCTGTCCCATTAAGGGCCTCCTATGTTTGATATATGAAATGTAAAAAAAAAAATCATTGCCATCATTGGGAGCTTTTTTGCCCTGGCAAATAGCAAACACCACCAATTTAGGGGTGCAAAGGGTTAACGCCCTCTCAATATGGCCCTGATGCAACTTGTTCCCCCCACCCACACCAATTTATTGGGAAGAAAAACCCAGTCACACAAGGGCTAATGGCACTGATAATTTCATGTGCAGTTTGGTTATTAGAGTGATGCGCATACAATTAAAACACTCTGCTCCCTGAATCTTGGGACCTGTAGTTGGTTAGGGGTGCTGGGAATTTTACCTTCATGATGGGTCAGCTACCGTCTCCAGGTTTCTTGGAGGGAGGAGAGTGCTTTGAAAGTATGGTGTGTATTCACCCACCATCTCCCA
Organism: Podarcis muralis; assembly: GCF_964188315.1. Taxonomy (NCBI): domain Eukaryota; kingdom Metazoa; phylum Chordata; class Lepidosauria; order Squamata; family Lacertidae; genus Podarcis; species Podarcis muralis. Next base: position 32,330,816 of record NC_135657.1, read on the forward strand.
CTGTTCAATTCCTTGGACTCTGATGCAAACTCTGCAAGAACAATTGTATTTTATGCAGACCCTAAGGAAATGAAGGGGAGCTTTGAAAGGGTACGAATAGAAAAGGAAAGAGGGTATGTTTTATCATATGTGGTGGTCATGTGGGGTGGTAAAAGCTTTCTGGGAAATGATATATAATGAGTTGAAAAAAATGTTCAAGATAACTTTTGTTAAAAAAAACCCCAGAGGCTTTTTTGTTAGGAATTATAGGTGTGGAACTACCAAAATAAAATAAAATACTGTTTATGTATGCAATGACAGCAGCAAGGATGCTTCTTGACCAGAGATGGAAAGAAGAAATACCGACCAGAGAAGAGTGGCAGACCAAGCTGATGGAATATGCAGAAATGGCAAGACTGACGGGAAAGATCAGAAATCAGGAAGGATCAAGTATTTTTTAAAAGACTGGAATAACTTTCTAACGTATTTGAGAGATCACTGTAAACAGCTGAAATCATTGGCAGGAATACAATGAAATTTGTAATGTAACATGGATTTTGGATACTATGGTTATATAACAGATAGATGACAGTAAAAGATGCAGGAATAAAATTTAGAATTGGAACCCATGGAGGGAAGGAAGGAGGTCCCAAGGTTTGAAAGAACCCTTTTCTTTTTTTTGTGTGTGAAAATGTTATTTTTATGGTGTATAAGTTTTATGTAAAACTAATAAAAAATTACATATATAAAAGAGTACAAATAGGATCACACACAACTCCTATCCATTTCAAAAGGGTTTGTGAAAAGACCACCCCACCCCCCGGCTGGGCTGGGCTTGACTAGGGCTTGTAGTGAGTGCCAGATTAACGTATAAGCTAAACAAGTTATAGCTTAGGGCCCTACTGGATGTACATTTCCAAAATATAAGATAAAAAAAAACAAATAAAATAAAACCTGTGTAAATGGCTTTAGATACCTATTAGGGCCATAAATTACCATATAGCATATACTGTATTCAAAACAACAATTTGTTGTTGACAAAGGACAGCTGGACCCAAAGGGCCCCATTACCTTCAGTAGCTTAGGGCCTCATCAAACCTAAATCCGGCCCTGTTTGTAGTTGCTGTGTTTAGGCACCTGATGAGTCCCAGGCAGTTTTGGATTGTGGCGCCCGCTCTTACTATGTGCAGAACCGCCAAGCAGGGCTAAGCACAGCACCAGTGGATTCTGCCGCAATTTTTAGACCACATTCACAATCCATATCTTTTATTATGTTCATCTTCATGGCTATGCCATGATGCAGATGGAAAAACATGCTGAAAAAAGTGCCCCTACTAAATTCTGGTCTACACATGTTGCTGAATGAGATGATAAAATCCTGAGGAACTGGATCAACGCCCATGCTACTTGACACTGTTTCCCCCCCTTGTTGTAAGTTTCCTCGAGCATGGTATGAATTGTGAAAAGGTATACAAACTAAATTATGTATGTGCTTATGTACTGTATAAAGGTAAGAATCTTTGTCTTGGGAGAACTGCGATGGACAAACCTTTTAGTAAGTCCATAAAATCTCACAATGCTGCCAAGATCTTCTCATCAGATGCAAGGGGCAGGAGGGTGAAAGCAGGAAGAAGTTTAAAGGTAAATGTCCAAAGTCCATTAATACGGATTTGATATTAAAAGGCCAGTACCAAAGTTAATTGTTAAAATTCAAGGAAAGCGGTTGAACTTTGTGTCTGATACTAAAATGAAATGGGTCGAGTTGCTTGAGCATAAAGCTTGATGGAACTTGGTCGGACTATCAGCTATCATGCAATATTAAGAATTGAGGTCAGAGACATGTGGTTATTAATCTGATTCAGTCTTGCTTTGATCACTGCCGATTTATTCAACAGGAATAATAAATAAATAAATAAATAAATAAATAAATAAATAAATAAGTATTATATCTGAAAAACAGAAGAGTTTATGTCTTAGTTCTTCTGCAAAGCGCTGTGCAAAATTTGTAACCACAGAGAATTTTCATAACTATAATAAAATTTATTTACACAAAAGGGCTTGATTCACAGTAAGGCTCTGTGGCTAACAGGACATTGGATATGGTATCAGATGCTTCCATGCTTTGGCACATACCACTCAGTCTCAAAAACTTGCCAGAAATTGTCCATTCTAAAAATGAATAGGAAGGGTATGAACAATAGATGAGTACACCAAAGTGTTAAGTTGTGAGTGAACATATCAGACGACACAGCGATTCTTCAAACAGCTCTTGCTTATTCACAGGCCAGAACAGAACTGAACTGAAGGGTTCAGCCAGCCTGCTTATATAGAGCTCTACTACAACGCAACAGTAACAACTTTCTGTAACTATCCAATCACTGAACGTCACTTTCAATTCCTTATTTGCCTATGTGGACCTGAGTGAAAACTATCTACAGTATTCCCCCTGCTGGCCCAGGGTGAGAACTTCAGTACAGTGGTGCCTCGCAAGACGAAATTAATTCGTTCCGCGAGTTTTGTCGTCTTGCGATTTTTTTCGTCTTGCGAAGCACGGTGTCGGGAAAGTTTTGGAAAAGCTTCAAAAATCACCAAAGTCTTAAAAAACCTCAAAAAAGGCTACCACACCACGTTCTATGAGTTGCTCCTCGAAGTCAAGTCGCAACTGTATTAACAGTGTTAAGAAAAAGGAAACAAACTTGCAAGACGTTTCTGTCTTGCGAAGCAAGCCCATAGGGAAAATCGTCTTGCAAAGCAGCTCAAAAAACGAAAAACCCTTTCGTCTTGCGAGTTTTCCGTCTTGCGAGGCATTCGTCTTGCGAGGTACCACTGTACACAACACAAAGGGCACAGGAAGATTTTGGAGACATACAGAAGACTACTGCTTTTTAGCCACAGCCTAGAAGAAATCTGAATATGTCCATCAGTACTTGTTTCACTATGGCTTTGGGAATAGGAAATCAAAGCTAGAGAAGTCTTTTCCCATTGGCAGCAGAAGCTGTGTGAATTTTGGTTGTGTACACAGTCCTGTTTACTCTGGCTCCAGTACACTTCTACCACTAATTTGTGAAGTGTTGTACGCACAATGTTCAACCACAATGCTCATCTATCCTGTAGGTTCTTGAGAAATGCTGCATTTTGATGTGCTTTCCCCCAAACCAGCTTTGATCCGATTTGAAAATCCAAGCAATATATAGACATCCATGCGCCTTGACCACCCACTGGTGTGGACACAGAGCAGGCAACTTGTTTTCCCCTACTGCAGATACTCCTGGTTAAAAAAACAATGGACTATTAACATATCCACTCTGCAGGTGTGGATATGTTCTTTATTGCTATTTTCCCTTCCTTTTTTTTTAAATTTTAAGGCTCCTCCTGTCAATCCCCCCCCCCCCATGCTTAACCAATTACTTCTTTCTACCACAGCTAATCTGATTTCAGGGCTCCTCCTGCTTGCCTGTTGGTTTAATTACAGTCTACCACACCATACATTCAAAGCACCTGGCTTCCCCTAAAGCATTCTGGGAGCTGTAGTTTACCAGGCGCAGAGCTACAATCCTCTGCACCCTTTACAAACTCAACTTCCCAGGATTCTTTGTGGGCAAACACATGCTCTTGAAAAGGATGGGCTGTGAAGAGGGAAGGAAGGAAATGAGTTGCAACGGTTTTAGATGGGCAGAATCTGATTTTTTTTAAAAAATGTATTAAAGCACACAAAATATTCAACGGCTAGAAGAAAAGGTCTTCTATGCAGATTCCATTACTGTTTCATGCTGAGAATATGTAAGTAACTGTGAGGGGTTGGGGCCCATGCCCACTATGTTGTAGACTGGACATAAAGACATGTACATGGAAAAGCCCTGCACTAGCACAGGTGCTCTATTGTAAATTTTGGTTGCACCATAAAATGGAAAAGCAGCAACTAGAGACTGCTGAGCCCTCCCAGTTAGATGACTTGAGAGAAACAGTTTACCAGTTTTTACTAGTTCTCTAGCTGTAGGCTTTACTTTAAATAATAGAGAGTAGCTTTAGATACTCACTGTAAGGCTCCAGAAGACCTGAACTGGGAAATCTGGCAACAGATTTCTCTGCACCAGTAAAATAGTTCTAGGGCAGAGAAAGTGATTGCTCTGTTCTGCTGTGTAGTCCAGCAAATGGCTAGAGAGGGGTATTGTAGCTACTGTATTTGGCCCAGGTGATAGGGAGAGCTTACTGGGGTCTGGTTAGCCTTATTTAACTGTTGCCTTGTTCTCAGTTTGTCATGTGGTGTATTTGCCCCAGAGACCTCTGTGCATTGCATTGTTTACCTTACTGGGACTTGCGTACTCACCATTCGTCCTTCAGACTGATATCTTGCAGAGCTGATGCTGCAGGGCTGTGACACTCCTGCTCCAATTATGTCCATATCTATTAAGATGTCTTGGAAACTGCAACTGGTCTAAAAGGTGGGTGCCAGAATAATCCCAACATCAATTACAGTGATTCCTTTTTTTCCCTGGGTTCCATTTAAAATGCTGGTGCCAACCCTGGAAGCCCTCAACAGCCTTGGTAGGACCAGGTTCCTTTAAGGCTCAGCTTATGAACCTGCCCAAGCCCTAAGACTGACTGCAAAGAGTCTGCTCTCTCTCTCATTACTGCTGGAGGAAGAACAAGTAATAGGGCCTTTTTAATGGCAATGCCAAAACTTAGAAATGCCCTCCCTGAGTGTATCCATTGGTTTCTCTTTCTGCCTTTGTTTAGGTGGCTTTGGAAAATGGTCTGTTTAAACAGGCATTTATTGTGCTTAGTGATTTGCTGTCTTAAGTTCCTTTTTGTTTAATCCTACTCCTAATAGTTTTTAATGGTAGGATTTATTTCTTAGGGTAGGATTAAGCAATCAATAAAACCTATCCTTTCCCTATGTATTTATTAAATGAAGAAACACTGTCAATATGTAATCTAAATCTATGATCAAGTGTATGTTTACTATGGATATTTTTCTGGCATTCAAATCTGTTTCTTTGTGTTCCAGCATTTGGATATTTTAGGTTTCATCTTCATTCTTATCCCCCCTTCTCCTTTGATCACCATAGTTTACACAGATTCTATGGAATAAACTGAGATGAGATTTTTCTAAACCATTTTTAAGGGCTGGTGTGGGTGCACTGATGGCCTTTGGGAAAGCCAGTACAGATCATTTGGAAGATTATTTGTGGTTCTACCTCGCAAAGATTTTGATGTGGCCAACCAAAATGTTTCCTCTTTTTAGGAAATGATTTTATCCTTCTCAGAGCAGTTTTCACGTACAGGCTCTTAATTAATCTTGGGGGAAATCCCAGGTGCTTTAGGCAAAGACCTTTTGTGAGCAGTTTTGACAGTGAAGCCAAGCCAAGGCATTCAGTGCCTGCCTTTCAGGCCACCCAGTTAAAGACTGTTGTTATGCTGGTGCCTGCAGATGTGTCTTTTCTATCAAAGAAGCTTGTGTCTCCACCTTATTGGGCACAGGACCCCACAAACTGGAAGGAACTCAAGAGATTATGCAGACTGAACCCCCAACTCAAAACAATATATTTTTGTGGGATGGGTTACAGAGATGTTTTCCCTTTCACTTCCTCTCCTCGATGTTCCAAGAATACCTGGGGATGGCAGAAGGCTCTTTCACTTCCCCTTCAGCACACCCCAGGAAATGCAGATTGAGCAAGGCTGATGGGTTAATCCTCAACAGCCCCACCAGCGGCAAAGTGACAATCCCATCTTTCGGGGATCAAGCTGTCTCCTAGAAGTAGTTCTGTGTTGTGTCTAAGTGAGGAAAGTACTATTTCCAGGTTCCTCAAAATAGTGCAATGACTTCAAAAGTGAACTTGCATCAACTTTCAGAACCATGTGATTCTCACCACACGTTGACTGAAAACCTAGACCAGGCATGTCCAAAGTCTGTTTCGGGGGCCTAATTCGGCCTGCCGGTTGGTTTAATCTGGCCCCTGTGGCAGTTTATTTCCTGGGGTAAAATCACAAAAAAGGTAAACAACTTCAATCCTAACAAAAGGTCAACAACTTTGGTTGGCCCTTTGGTCGGCCCTCACAGCCCTTCACTTCATCAAATCTGGCCCTCTTTGAAAAAATTTGGACACCACTGACCTAGACCTTGGGCCATTATAAAGAGATCTAGTGGTTCTTAATTGATTGGTGATGTGGTAATGTTGTATTGTATTATTTATGCAAATTGATTTTCTCTGGAGTTAAAGATCTGACTGGGACAAACCTTGTTATGTTGAGCTCGTATTTTGCGCAATTTGTATACGGTGTCTGTTTGATAATGTGTGGTTTGCTATGCCTAATAAAGGATATATTTATTTAATAATAGGAAATTGGTGGCCACCTAAAGCTACAAAGGAGGAAAGAGGGGTCAGGCTTGAAGGAAGTGCAGCAATAAGATTTTGCATCTAGCGATGTAGAGCTTGCCTACCTGTCTTGCTAGGTGCTGAATGCGCATACAATATCCGAAGAGTCAAAATGTAGTGCTAGCAAATAGCTTTTGCTGCTTCATTCAGTTCCCTTGGCTCCACCCTTATTCTAATAGGAAGCAGAGCAAGTTCATCTAGAATGAGCTTCTTTGAGAGAGCTGGAATTGCTTGAGAGATGGAGAGAGCAGGTGAGAATACCCACCCCACTGGCCCAGAAAGCCAAAGGAAAGAATCAATCGACTTGACCTGGATGATACTGTACCTGTCTACACCTACTGGCTTCCACTAAATGCCTTAATGGGAGCAGCTGCACGTATGCCAGGAGAACAGGACTACGTGCATCATCTTTATCTCAAATTCAGCCCCTCCCTTTCCTCCCCCATCCACTTGCTGCCTGTCATTTTCCTGTGGTGTGTACATTCCATTCTCAAGCAAGGCACAGGGATGTCTTGTGTTCCTGCATATGTTTATCCATCTTCATTTTTAAGGGCTCAAGTCCAAGAAGGGTTTTCCCCTGTTCCATCCCTTTCCCTGGGAAAAGCCACTGTTTACATCAATGAGGGACTCAGCTACGTTAGTCATAAAACAGTGTTTTGAATGCATTATAAACTTTTAACACTAGATGGTGCTGAAGTGCAAAAAAAAATCTTTGCGGTTTTCCATAGCGGGTTTTTTTTCTTTTGTTATAACGATTTAACTTCTGACAGATTTACATTTGTTCCAGTTTAATGATATACAATCGGTTTTCCTGGGGAAAGGGGCAGGATGGGGGGAGGGAATCTTCTTGGTCCCATGCCTACAAATCACAGTCCTGTGCCTAGAAATTGCAGCACAAACAGACGTGTGGATGAGCCCTATCACTCAAAATGTGGCCATTAGTGGTATTAGGTGCAAGCTCTTGGGATGGGGTGAAGGACTTTTGGCCCATGGCTCTCAGCCAGCTAGTTATTAGGTAGACAGGCAAATCAGTTTAGTTTAACAGTTTTTGGTCTCTACTTTTATTTCAAATCACAGATAACACTGTGTTAAATGCAGACCCCATCTGCACAGTACATTTAAAGCAGTATCATAGCATTTTAAACAGCCATGCCTTTCTCTTGAGAGTTGCTAGGAGACCCCTAGTCCCCTACAGAGCTACAATTCTTGGAGAGATTTAACAATCAATGCCTCTTCCCAGGGAACTCTGGAAACTGTAACTCTGGGAGTGAAGTAGGTGCCTCACAACAACTGTCAGCGCCCTTAACAAGCTGGGCTTCCCAGGGGGAAGACACAGCCGCTTAAAGCGGTATGATACCGCTTTAAATGTGCAGGGCAGATGGGGCCTTAGTAAGAGCTGATGTAGTAATTGGGCTGGTGGCGGATAGTTGGTAAGGAGCCTTTATTATGCTCATGCAGTGAAGTTTTCTCCAGACAGTTCAGTGGGAGACTGCACTGTGCATTCAAAGAGGGTGCACAGTGAACTCTCCTTTCCTAAGCCACACAGAGCGTATCTGAGTCCCTGCAGAACTTTGGACTGATCTAACTCACCTCTTCCTGCTCCTGTTGTTGTATTGAAACAGGAGTCGCCAGCTCTTGAACTCCTGCCTGCAAAGTTTGTCCCTTAGTACTGAACTATCCACCTTCCCTTTGCCTCCTATGATGCCGCACTCCCCAAAGATCCCACCCCTAATGCCTTGTCTCCCTGTCCTTACGCTGTGTTGCTATTTCATGGCAGAGGAACCTCACTAAGAACCAGGAGTTGGCGACATCTTTGCTGTGAGACGTATTCCTACTTGGTGAAAAGGGATTACACAAATGGTGGGTGGACTGAAAGGACACCTAAAAGGATTGCAAAATTTGAAAAAGCTTGGTTATGGGGAGTTGGCCTCCATTAGTCTTAATCTGGAATTTGACTAATGTGGGTTCTACATCCTGTTTTCCCCATCTCCCCTTGTGATTCTGGGCTACCCAGAATGCAGCCACATGACTGCATGCATTGATGGTTATTAGCCATGCTGCAGCATGTGCTCAGCTCATGTGCTGTGTTTGGGGCCCATCTGTGGATTTTTAGTAGGACCAGATGCTGTTTGGTAATAGCTGGGGGGGGGGGATGTGAATGCCATGATTAAATAAAAATTGAGGCCTGCTTCAGTACTGAATGGGTGTGCAGCTGCACCTTCAACCATGCTTCAGATGTCATCCTTGCAACTGGCTTTAGTGGGACTGCGAGTGAGCAAGGTCCTGTCGCCATCCTGCTTTCTCCCTATTGCTTCAGTTTCTTCTTTAGTGTGTTGATGACTGCATTGCCCTGGTTCAGAGCAATGATGTAATGACAACCACAATAAAGTTTGTGTCAAGCTGAGACAGTATAGTAATGCCACCATATCATGCAGCCTTGTAATTATATCTGTGTTATGCAGGTGTGCACTGTTACTGCTTGCTCAACGCAGCAGCTGGTGCTTGTGACTAAGATAGGCATTAAGTATTAACAATGGGCATTGCAAAACTGTCAAGAAATACCGTAATCAATGCTGAGAACACAGAGGGTGATGTGGGAAGAACAGAGGAAGAATGAATATAGTTTAGTAAATACTTAAACATCACTTGCATATCATTTGTGGAGAAAGCCCTGCAGTCACTACTGATCAAGTCCACCAGATTGATACCTATTATGGGCATGAGACAAACGTGTGGACGTTAGCAATTTCTGCTTCTGTTTCTGTCTTTGTTGGACTGCTGACACCCCTAGTTACTTCTGAGTAAGCCTGCATTAGATTGTACTGTGAGTACCCGTCCTGAACAATTCCTGGTCTTGAGGGTATGCAAAGGTGGAAGGCTGTTCTCTACGCTCGTATGTTTCTTGAAGGCATTTGACTGGTGACTCCTAAGACCCTGGACCCGAGGGACCCTGGATTTAGTAAGACAGGAACCTGGGAATTGCATCCCTGTCTGCCTCGCTCAGTATTGTCTACACAGACTTGCAGTGGCCCTCCCAGCCCTTCCTGGAGGAAGTTGGGATTGAACCTGCCACCTTTGATCTAGCAAGGCTTCTTTCACATTCTTAAGGGTGTGTTTATTGGAACGCGGGCATTTCTTAGATGATCATTATATTTGAAAAAAACCTTACTGAGAAGCTGTGTGAATTGCTTTTAATTCTCAGTCATTGCTGGGCAGACAGCACCACAGTCACCATCAGAAAAAGAGGACCCATTTTTGACTGGGTATGCAAGTTTCAGCACTTGGACAGATGCCATGGTTTCAAAAAGCAAGCACAGACTCAGGCAACTCACAGTCAGCAGTGGCACCTGCCTGAGAACCTGCTGGAATGTGCCATCTTCTGCATAGACCTAATGTAAACGAAGCCCCGAAAGAGAGGAGCACAGAAGAAACCATGCAGACAAACCAGAGGGGATAGCGACTGCATTCCTAACCAGTGCTTGCACCAACTTTGTTTCACTTTACACCCAACCCCCACAAAATATTGCAAGAAATAAAACTAGGGGCAAGGACACAGTTTAGCATAATTTTGTTTCCACCCAGCAAAGAAAGTTTGAAATGTGGCTCTCATTCAAGTTGTGGCCAATGTGCAGACTTGGGAGTCAGCCCTGCTGAACTCTGGGAGTTGTCTGTGAATCAACATGCACAGGATGCGATAGGACATATATTAATAGTCACAGTAGCTTCAGTTGAGATGCTTGCACAATTGCAGTTTGACTTGAAATACAGAAGTACAAGAACAGGATTCCTCCCCCCTGCCTCTGTCCATGAATGGCGTCCGTCAACTCATCAAGAAGCTCAGTTATGCCAGAGATGGTGTTTGGCACAATATTACAGATGTACAAAGCAGAAGCTCAGCAGAATAGGATTCTGGACTAACATTACCTGGGTTTGTAGAGCAGAAGAGAAGCACCCTTGCCACTCACCAAGTGACCTAGGGCCACTGAGACACAACATTTCCTTCCTCCTAGAAAGAACACCCACGACAAGGAAGCCAGTGTGGTATAATGGTTAGAGTGTTGGACTCAGACCTGGGAGACCAGAGTTCAGTCTCCACTCAGCTATGAAACTCTCTAGGTGGCCTTGGCCCCTCACTGTCTCTTAGCTTAGCCTACCTCATAGGGTTGTTTTAAAAATAAAACAGAGAGGGAGAGAACCATGTTCGCCACCGCTTTGGAGGAAAGGTAGGCTACAAATGTGACAACTGAAAGTAATAAAGAGGATAAGCCAGAGAAGATCCATAAACCAGGAAAAAAAACTTCAGAGAGCTCTTTTCCCCCTGCTCACTGAAAAAAACCAACAAACAGCCCCTCTCATCTGTTCCAAATGCTAGTTGCTCTAGGACTGCAGAAATTAAGGGAGCAAATTTTGATTTCTGCTACCTGTCAGGACATTGAGAGCACATGGGAGGCTGCACACCAGCCTGCCAGGAAGATCATCACAGTAAAGGGGAGACAGCTGGATGTGGTGTGGGTTCAGTTCAGGTACAACAGAAAGTAATTTGTAGCACAGGAAAGAATTCTTGACTTCACCCTGCCAGCACAGATGGAGGCAAGTAAGCGTCTGATGGTAGGAAACTGATAACACCCAAACTTCAGAGCACATTTATACAGTTCCTGAGAATCTTATCATAAGAAGATAATTACTCACTGCCTAATTTGTGAGCCTAATTTGTCTTACTGCTTCTAAGCAATCCCTACAGTTTTACAATGTGTAAGGGTTTGCCCATGCTCACTGAATTATTTCCCCTAAACATTCCTAAAAGACGCATACATGGAGACATGTATATATCTTCTAGTTAAGGAAAGTTATATGTTTCCTTCAGCAAGTGAATCCTAACATTAATGCATCAACTGTAGGCTATTCTTCAAAAAATTAATTATAGCTTGATATAACATGTCATCCTAACTTACATAACATGTCATCCTAACTTACAATTCTACATCCATTAAAACGCCAGTCAACCAAAACCAACACAGATTGTCAATTAGTACTCCTCTGTCTTACCCATTCTTCAATAGGGGAAAATAAACTTTGGTTATATTGGTAGCATATGACTTAGTCCTATATTGGTGGTATCCAACTTTCTTTTAATATGGTACTGTTGGTATCCAATTGGTCTTTTCCTGCTTGCTATCAAATTTATAATCTCTAATTGTTCCTAGTAGTGATGTATGGAAGTGAGAGCTGGACTATCAAGAAGGCTGATTGCCGAAGAATTGATGCTTTTGAATTATGGTGCTGGAGGAGACTCTTGAGAGTCCCATGGACTGCAAGAAGATCAAACGTATCCATTCTTAAGGAAATCAGCCCTGAGTGCTCACTGGAAGGACAGATTGTGAAGCTGAGGCTCCAATACTTTGGCCACCTCATGAGAAGAGAAGACTCCCTGGAGAAGACCCTGATGTTGGGAAAGATTGAGGGCACAAGGAGAAGGGGACGACAGAGGATGAGATGGTTGGACAGTGTTCTCGAAGCTACGAACATGAGTCTGACCAAACTGCGGGAGGCAGTGGAAGACAGGAGTGCCTGGCGTGCTCTGGTCCATGGGGTCACGAAGAGTCGGACACGACTAAATGACTAAACAACAAATTGTTCCTAGATTTTCCTGACACTTTCCCATTTGCTTGGGTTCCTACTGTTTCCAGCTCATGGCCAAGAATATCTTGGCAGTGGTCACATAGAAAATTTGCATCTGGTATTCCTTTATAACTCATCGGCCTTGTTTATAATTTAACAGGAATAGTTATGGTTCTGCCACCATCAGGATCTTTAAAATCTCCCAGACCATCTCCTGTACATTGTCCAAAAGCATTGCACTTTATTACAAGCCTACCACACATGTTAAGAGTCTCACTTTAATTCTTGACATGTCTAGCCATTTCCATCTGCTAACTTGTTGACCACCTTTTTCATGGAGTCCAGTGCCATTGGGCTGCCATCTTAGTATAATTCTCTTTATAAGATACTGCAGTTGAGTAGTTTGAACACATTTGAAACAAATGCTCATACTATGCTTGGAATCTTGCTGTTCAGATCCTCATTCCATTTTGCCATCTATCTTTAGGTTGTTATCTTGCGTATCTTGCCAATTATTGTATACAGTTTTGATAAATACCTGGACTTGTCAGCCTCTAATAATAATGCTTCAAACATGGTCTGTTTTCTCCAAATATCTTGGCTTCTATCTAAGCTATTCAGGAACTAATTGATTTGTATGTACTTGAATCTGTCAGGTTCGAACCCTAATTTATCTCTTACTTGTCTCACTGACCTTTCCAGTCCTGAAATGTTTCCAACTTAATATCATTCTCAAACTCTAAGCTGCAAGGCTGCCCATCTCCATGAGTATTTCTATCTTGACATCCATGTACCCAGCTTATCTTGTTTACACATTCCACAATCCAGATTTATTGACCATTAATTGATGAAGAAAACGTTGCCTTTATTACCTTAAATGATGGATCGAGCATTTCCCAAACATCAGTTAAACCTTTAACCTCAAATATTAGTTTTATGGTCCAAAATTAATGTATGTCTATAAAACCGACCATTCCAGCTTGTGAATTAAGCTGATATCCGTTACCCACGATTTATTCTGAACTTGCTTTGAGTTAGTGTCCTTCCTTCATAATGTCACAGATCCAGGGTACCAGAGTCTGTTAGTGAATGGTAGAAATTACCGTAATAAATGGTAGTATTTAGATAATACAGTGGTACCTTGGGTTACATACGCTTCAGGTTATATACACGTCACATTACAGACTCCACTAACCCAGAAATAGTACCTCGGCTTAAGAACTTTGCTTCAGGATGAGAGCAGAAATCTGGCTCTCGGTGGAGTACAGGATCAGGTTTAAGGTGCTGGTTTTAACCTTTAAAGCCCTATATGGCCTAGGACCCTCGTACCTATGGGGCCTTCTCTCCTGGTATGTCCCACAGAGGACCTTGTGGTCTACAAACAAAAACATCTTGGAGGTCCTGGACCAGAGGGAGGTTAGGCTGGCTTCAACCAGAGCCAGGGCTTTTTCGGCCGTGGCCCCAATCTGGTGGAACGCTCTGTCACAAGAGACTAGGGCCCTCTGGGACTTGACATCTTTCCGCAGGGCCTGCAAGATGGAGCTGTTCCACCAGGCCTTTGGCCAAGGCACAGCTTGGTAATCCTCACAGAACTCTAGCCCAATGGTTGCCATTAATTTGATTTTGAATTGATTTTAGAATGTATTGATTTTAGAATGCTGTATTACTTTTGCTGTTGTTAGCCACTCTGAGCCCGGCTTTGGCTGGCGAGGGCGGGATACAAATAAAATTTTATTTATTATTATTATTAAAAGGGTATCATTGGCTACTAACCATAGTGACTGTGCTCTGCCTCCATAGTTACTGAAGGCCACAGGTTGTGGGAGTGCTCTTGCACTCAGACTGTACTTGCAGGCTTTTTATAGGCACCTGGTTAGCCACTCTGAGTAAAGACTGGTAGCTAGTTGAGCTTCTGACCTGATCCTGCAGGTTCTTCTTATATTCATAATAGTTTTTAACAGAGTTGAAGGTCATACGATGGACCACTTTCTATCATGTTATTTTGTCCAGCTGTTGATGCTTGTCACATTTTGAAATACTGCACTGCAAAACCTACTAAACCTATAGCTGGAGAAGATAAGCAGATGAGTGTGCGCTTGACAGATACTTGTGGGGTAGGCACTCCTGGATCCAGCCTTAAGCTACCTTCTAACTCAGGCTTCTCCAAACTTGGGCCCCCAGCTATTTTTTGGACTACAACTCCCATCATCCCTAGCTAGCAGGACCAGTGGTCAGGGATGATGAGAATTGTAGTCCAAAAACAGCCGGAAACCAAAGTTTGGGGAACCCTGTTCTAACTGTGCAAATCACTAGCCAAGGGGTCCCACGATCAACATGCTTTTTTTTAAAGTTAGTAAAATCTGCTATGAAGCTATAGCTAGGTGGGTGGCAGAGACAGCAGAAGTGGTTAGAAAATCTACCCGGGAGCTGAAGGAACAGGAGCACGACTTGTTGGCAAACTTTCTTGTGCCAGGTTCTGGGTGCCCTGATCTATTGGAACAGCAATGTACTTGAAGAGTGATTCAGTCTAATCTTGTGCCATAGAAAGGGGCGGTGACTTTGTTTTGTTCAGCTTCTCCTGTGCTATCATTAGAGAGGGGGGAGGGAGAAAAGAGAAGGCACAGCCAAGTGCAGCTGGCACGCCTCCGGGTGGCTCTTATATAACCTGGGCTCTCCCAGGGCACTACCGTTGGAATAAGGTGAAAGATTCTTAAGGAACTCCTTCTATTGCTTGCGCTGCCATTGCAGGGATTCAGATTGCTGTGGCGCTGGAACTGTTCGAAAAAGTGTGATCTGGGATCCTGCTCTGCTCTTGGATCAAGTTAGGAAGCTGAAGAGGATGGCTTCAGATGAGCTGGTCTTCTTTGTCAATGGCAAGAAGGTAGGGGAGACCCCTCACATTTAATTTTCTTTTATTTGTATCTCAACCCTTGGATTAACTTCACAAGTTGCAGATTGCACTTGAGAACTGTGCTCCACATGCAGCTAAACAGCCTTGAACATTTATGAAAATGAAAAACCATCATTTCTAAAACAAGCAAACTTTATTGAACTACTAAAACTTTTTTCAGCGTAGAGTAAGGGAGACACGTTAATCAAATGACCAAGTTTGCTGCTATTGCTCTCTCTCTCTTTTAGAAAGATAGTATCCAACTTTCTTTTAGCCAAAAAATAATAATGATCTGTAATGCTTTTCAGTCTTTTTCTTCCAGAGAATGCTTCTGTTTCATTGCTGAAATAGTTACGTTTAAAAAAAGATAGACCCCAATTCAATAAACACCCACATTTCCTAAACTTACATTGAATAAAGCAGAGTGGAAGAAGGCTACTGAAAGATGCCCAGTGAATGAAGTACATGCAAGGAAAACCATCCTGTTTCTATGTCATTTTAAAAATATGACTACCTGTCGGATAACATAACTATTCTCAACACCCTCTGCCTGTAGCTTGTCCAGCCAGCAACAAACAACAACTGAGTGACAGCGCTGGGCAGTTGCTGTTGGACTGATATCCTCACTAAATTAAATTACAGAAGCAAGCACGATGATTGCTACAAACCCACAGCGATTTCCACCTCTCCGTAAAGAGATCAAATGCTAGCGATTACCAGCGAAGCAGCTGCTTGCCAGGGGTGGGGTGGCAGGTTGTTCCGTTCCTGATGCATTTGAGAGAGAGAGAGAGCATTGCGCCTAGTCGTTCTGTCTGACCCAGCAAGGCTATGCTTAGGTTAATTTAGCCGGAGCTGCCTAACTGTGTGGAGATTTTGCTCCGGCCACGAGACTGCAGTACACAGACTGAAACGAATCAGCACCTCCCCTCTATAAATAGTGGTATTAATCTGATTCAGCATGGTGGAATTCTGTTCCTCTGCCCGGGGCTGGAGCTGACCTTCCCGAGCAAACAGATGGTTCTATGTTGCTACTGCCCAGTGGTGTCAACCAGGGCGCACCTTTGTGCACTGGGAGCTCCAGAGAGCTTCCATATGGATTGCACAGTTGGGAAGGGCCAGGGGTGGAGACGGGGGTTGAATTGCATCAGCAAATCACAGAGCAAATTGACTTGTCCGTCCTGCGCTCTGTCCTTTAGTAGCAGCAAGGCTGGACCTAGGAAAGCAGAGTGCTGACATCTGACTGCCCTAATATTTGGGCAGGAATCTGGCCCTCTCTGCAGTGTGTGTCCTACAAGTGTCACTCTAAGAAAGCAGTAATAATGGAAGGCTTAACAGGAGTCAACAGCTTTTCCAGAAACCACCAGGACACAGTTGGGACCCCATTTACACACCTGTTTCTGAGATGAATTGTGCACCTGCAGCTCATAGGGTTGAAGGCTGCATGTACCTTGTCCTACCCCTACCTCCCCAGCACCTCTTGCTAAAAGGATATTGGGTGGGAAGGCAGGACATAGGACCTCCAACCAATGTGGTGTAGTGGTTAGAGTGTTGGGCTCAGACCTGAAGGACCAGGGTTCAAATCCCCACTCTGCCAGGACTGGTTGACCTTTGACCAGGCACTCACTGTCAGCCCAGCCTACCTCACAGGGTTGTTATGAGGACAAAGGGGGGGGGGAGGAGAACTAGGTACATCACCTTGAGCACCTTGGGGGAAAGGTGGGATATAAATGTAAAAAATACATCTCTTAACAGCTAAATTGGATCAGGCAATGCTGGGCTAGGTGGACCTGTGGTTTGACTCCGCACAGGGCATAGGAAGCTGCCTTACACAGTTGCACCATTGGTCAATGTAGCGCAGTATTGTCTGCACTGGCTGGCAGCAGCTCTGCAGGGCTTTGGACAGGAGCCTTCCCCAGCCCTCCCTGGAGATGCCAGGGATTGAGCCTGAGACCTTCTGCATGCCAAGCAGATGCTCTGCTTCGGAGCCGCGGCCCTTTGTACTTGTGCCACTGCCTCCCTATGCCATTTCCACGTGGGTTAGGGCTGCTTCACACATCGTACATTTTAAACCGCATTTAGATATTCTGACGGCAAGCGCTCTTTGGCAGTGGAATGGTCTCTCTCGGGAGGTTGTGGACTCTCCTTCCTTGGAGGTTTTGAAGCAGAGGTTGGGTGGCCATCTGTCATGGATGCTTTAGCTGAGATTCCTGTGTTCCAGGGGGTTGGGCTAGATGACCCTTGTGGTCCCTTCCAACTCTAAGATTCTATGATTCTAAGTGCACACTTGCATTTCACAAATCCAGGAAATTGCCTAAGGTTAGTACCTCCAGATAGGCTGGTATTTTACCCATCAGCCCATCCATAAGGATAGCTTACAGTAGAACCTCAACTAAGAGTGGTGGACTCGTAATCTGGTGAACCGGGTTCGCGTCTCTGCTCCTCCACATGCAGCTGCTGGGTGACCTTGGGCCAGTCACACTTCTCTGAAGTCTCTCAGCCCCACTCACCTCACAGAGTGTTTGTTGTGGGGGAGGAAGGGAAAGGAGAATGTTAGCCGCTTTGAGACTCCTTCGGGTAGTGATAAAGCGGGATATCAAATCCAAACTCCTCCTCCTCCTCCTCCTCCTCCTCTTCTTCTTCTTCCCACTGCCCCATTCGCGAACAATCCAATTCACGACTACGGCAAACCTGGAAGTAAATACTGGGTTTGCTGCGATTCCTGCATGCGCAGAAGCAGCATCTGCCGACTGCACATGCGAAGAAGCAGCTGCTGATGTCTGCACATGCGCAGAACGGCGCTGCCGCCGAATGTGCACACACAGAACGGCGCTTCTCCCAGCAACCCGGATCGACTCACGAACAGACCTCCGAAATGTTTTCCATACCTGAGTAGAGTTTCCACTGTATTTAGCACTGTGCATGTGCTAAATAAAGCTGACCAAACCTGCAAGAGGTGTAGTGGTTAGAGTGATAGACCTGAGGGGCCAGGGCACTCAACCAGGAAGCTCCTTCGACCAGCCATTTACTGTCAGCCCAGCCTACCTTACAGGGTCGTCGTGAGGGTGAAACGGGGAGGAGGAGACCATAACCTGGAAGCTCTGAAGATTGAGCTCTGTTCCAAACCGTTTGTTCAGATCCTTGCAAACACGGCAGCAAGCAAAGGCCCGTCATTATGCAACGCTTACCAGAACAGGAGGCTTGAAGTACATATGGGTGGAGCATTGCAACACACCCCCTGGGAATGTTGACCGAGAGCCTGGAACAGAACGTGATACCTTGTCCTGCAGCTGGTGAGAAAGGTTACTTCGTCTCTGTTGCCGATAGCCTGACATCGCAAAAATAACCAGTGCTGTATTGTGCTGCGTGTGACTTCAAGGCTATGGGGCCGGGCGATAAGGGACAAACGATAAGATACGGCTTTTGCAGAGGAACACAAGCTACAATGAGACTTCACCAGCCAACTCTTATTTCACAGGCAAATCTGCTGGTGTGTCTTTAAGCACCTGTTTCATTTCTGCTATGTATCGGCTGCTAAGATAACGTTCCTTGACCTCTTATGAGAGTGCAGCATGACTGTAGCTGGAAACTTTTTTCTTTTTCTTCTTTTTTTAACATCTTGCTCTTGGGGAAATAGGTGTGTTTACATGTTAACCACATAAAGATAAAGAGCAGTAGCATGGGGAAGGCTTGTAAACCATTCATTTATTCATTTACACACTGCTGCCCGGACAAAATGAATTTACCTACTAAAGCTGCTAGCGCTATCTGAGGGGGAAGCTGCTATGGGAGCTCTGAAGGGGACTTTGCTTGGGAAAGCAGCACAAAAAAACCCCACCCGCTCCTATGCTGTAGCTCCAATCCTGATGCCCCTCTCCCTTGCTTCAATTTCAAAACATGCCCTCAAAACATGTACAGGGCCAAACTATATGGTGCCTTAGGGAAGCCCCCAAGCTAGGCTCTGAGGTTAATAGCTCTTTGTTGGTTTTCTGCTCTTCCCCAGCTTGTGTTCAGTGGTATACGGCCTCTGCATATGGAGGTTCTATATAAATAATCAATCCACCATTATAGCAAATAGCTGCTGCCATCCATATATTTGTCTAACTCACATTTAAAGCTGAATGAGTAGGTGTCTCCATGTCTCGTGGCATATATGAGTTCTGCGTATGATTCAAAACTTGATTGAACCCAGTGACCATGAAATATACTCGGAGTCGAGAGTGGATTTCATGCTCTTTATTCAGCTCATAGTGGTGAGGAGGAATGGAAGTTCCCCCAGAGTGTCTGCTTTATATACATTATTTACACAATGGGCCCCACGTGATTGGCTAATTCTGGGATTCTCCTGTAGGCCAATCGGGTTGCGGATTCACTTCCACCTGGAGCTGGATTGGGTGGCTCCTGTGGACCAATCAGACTGCTGCATTCTGAATCCTATTGTTCTAGGACCAACCAGACTGCTGCATTTTGGATCCTATTCAACTCAGTACATAACAGAGCAGGATTAAGAAAGTAAGGGAGAAATAAAAAAACCCTGAAGCACTTTATCCTAAAGCGTATAATAGAACTGAGATGGCTCAGTTGGTTAGAGCATGTGGCTCTTAATGCCAGGGTTGTGGGTTCGAACCCCACATTGGGCAAAATATTCCTGCATTGCAGGGGGTGGGACTAGATGACCCTGGTGGTCCCTTCCAACTCTACAGTTCTATGATTCTAGGGTAGAATAAGATGAAGAATTCCAATAGACCTCAGTAGAAAGGGCAATACAGGATTCATAGAAATTGTAGAGTTGGAAGGGACCACGAGGGTCATCTAGCTCAACCCCCTGCAATGCAGGAATCTTTTTGCCCAACGTGGGGCTCAAACCCACGACCCTGACCTACACGAGCCACAGATTCCATAGATAAATTATGTGTTATGTTTGTCTGCCCTGAGTCTTCTGCCAATCTAGGTGATGTAAACATAGAATAAACACTTTTCGGTTGCCTGTGCAGTGGTAAGAGCTAGGAGCACATGATCACCTTATTGCGCATGAGTAAGAAATGCGCTTAGATAATCTGTTAATAATAATCACAACAGAGTCTTCATGCCCTACGGCCAGGAAGAGAAATCCAAAGAAATGTTGTCCTTCTGACCCTAAGGGCAAAGTCTTTGAAATAAAACCTAAGTGTCTAGCTAATAAGGGCAGATAAAAGTAAGCAGTATTGCTAACAACAGAGGCTGAGCTGGCTGGGATGTTTCTGATTAAGAGTTCTCCAGAACCAGCTCTTGCCATTAGAGGTTCTGAATGAATTAAATTAATCAGGGGTCAGCAGACTTTTTCAGTAGGGGGCCGGTCCACTGCCCCTCAGATCTTGTGGGGGGGCCGGACTATATTTTTATTGGGGGGAAATGAACAAATTCCTATGCCCCACAAATAACCCAGAGATACATTTTAAATAAAAGCACACATTCTACTCATGTAAAAACACGCTGATTCCCAGACCGTCCGCGGGCCATATTTAGAAGGCGATTGGGCCGGATCTGGCCCCCAGGCCTTAGTTTGCCTACCCATGAATTAGAAGGTAATGAGGAGTTGCGTTAAATTGTGCTCCTTGGCCGGAGCAACATTTTGGCCTCAGGAGGCTGTGTTGTGGGGACATTTGCCCTCGTTCTGACTGGTCATTATTAAGTCAATCAGACTTGAAGTCAATGCTTCCTGCACTCACTCTGCAGCCTCCTTGTGAGGGAAGAGGATCTCCCAGAGGCACTGTCACCACTAAAAGGTAAAGGGACCCCTGACCATTAGGTCCAGTCGTGGCCGACTCTGGGGTTATGGCGCTCATCTCACTTTATTGGCTGAGAGAGCCGGTGTACAGCTTCCGGGTCATGTGGCCAGCATGACTAAGCAGCTCCTGGCGAACCAGAGCAGCACACGGAAACGCCATTTACCTTCCCGCCGGAGCGGTACTTATTTATCTACTTGTACTTTGACTGTGCTTTCAAACTGCTAGGTTGTCACCACTGCCAGGTTGATAAAACAGGTGGCAGCAGCTTAAAGTTGGCAGGGCAGTTTTGTGAAACCTTCCGCCTTCCCCGGGGGATTTCAGTTTCAAAAGACAATGTGAGAAGTCAGAACAAAGAAACTGCAAATTTTTACTAAAATATACAAAATGGGACAAACTATAACAATGAATGCAGTCATGAAGCGGATTAGCTGCAAATTTACAGCCTAATGCAGCCAAACATCAAAACGAACAGGCTTCTAAGCGCCATAAAGACATACATTGTATACAGAAAGATGGGAGAAAATGGCCTAGGAAGCTATCCTAGATAAACCACCACTTTCAGTTTGCCACAACAGTCAGCAGCCAAATGGAACTTTCAATGGCCAAATGTGTTTCTTCAGTAGCACAGCTTGAAACATTAAGTCCTAGAATAGGCAGTGGATACTCCCCCCCCCCCCCCGAAGGTGGATGTATATTCTAGTGCTGCTTTTAATCATGCCTGTAAAGCAGCTTGCGTATACAACAATAACATGCAATTCTTTCTGTTTTAGTATAATTTGTAATTTTTTAAAAAAATATGGAAGGACTTGATGGAGGCCAAGCGTTGGAAGGAAGGAAGCATATGCATACAGGGGTTCTGTTTCCAAAGAGGAAAGAGATGTCAGGAATCCTGCCTAGCAAACTGCAACAGTTACGACGGTTGGGTAAATTGTTATGTGTGCAGGGCATGGAATACCTGGGCATAGCAGGAAAGGATTAAAAAAGAAGTTGTAGAGCAAGTCAAACCAAATAAGAGACAGCTGCACAAGTGGTTATTGTCCTGACACGTTTGGAAAATCAATCTCTTCACTGGGGAATTTCCCTCAGTGTTCCTTAAGAAGCTGCTTGGCACACCTTCTCTTCCTGCTAGAATTCTCAGAATGCCCTGGGACAACAACATAACTTCTACATAACTGAGCACCCCGAAGAACACAAAGAAGAGCCTGTGGGATCAGACCAAAGGCCCATCTGGGCCAGCATCCTTTCCTCATAGTAGCCAACCAGATGCCTGTGGGAAGCAGGAGTAAAGCACAACAGGGCTCTCTCTACCCAGCAATTGGTATTTGGAGGCTTTACTGCCTCTGGCAGTTAATGGAGAATGTCGCCATTTTGGCTACTAGCCACTGGCAGCTTTGCCATTCATGGATTTTTGCCTAATCCTATTTTAAAGCCAGACAAGTTGGTGGCCGTAACTTCCTCCTGTGGGATTGAGTTCTATTGCTATAAACCCTGTAAATTAATAAGTGGTAGGATTTTGGTTATTTGGAGTATTGAAGGGAAGATTGGAGGTCAGCGGAAAAATACAGGCTAAGCTTCCTTTCCAAGCCAGGGCCTCAGCTGGGATAAGAGGCATTCTCGAAGCTATGAACATGAGTTTGACCAAACTGTGGGAGGCAGTGGAAGACAGGAGTGCCTGGCGTGCTCTGGTCCATGGGGTCACGAAGAGTCGGACACGACTAAACAACAACAACAACATGACAAAAGGTGTTGATGGCCACTGTAAGAGGAATCTTGAGCCTGGGCAGACTAAGGTTGCCACGGTGAAGGGGTGTGTGAGAGAAGTGGCAGGAAAAGACTGCTTTTGAACAAGGTGTGCTGGGAAGAAGGGAGAGAATAAAGACTGGGCTAATGGTCCCTTTACCTTTAAAAGTGAAAAGCGCCCCGCCCGGCTGCCATAATCCCCAAGGCTGTATGCTTTGGAGGACGTTGCAGCCATACCTAGCAAAGCCGGGGATTAAATCTGGGACCGCCTGCCAAACCACTGTGCCATGACCCATACATATGTGTAGAACACATGGTTTGTAGGTACGTACTTTGGATTAGCCTACTGAGAAAGCCAGCGAAGGTCATATGCAAGCAGCTATTGCACAAGAGCTGTTTTGTTGCAAGGAAATGGTTAATTTGGCTGAAGGCCGGGAGAGGAATTGGCAAGGCCAAAAGTGTTAAGCCAAGAATGTAGGAATGGAGCGCAACTTGAGGTGCAACGAAGTCTGCTTTGCAGTAATAAATATGCGTGCTTCCTCATGCCTGCCTTCTACATGTAGGAAGAAAATTGTGCCATTTTGATCTTGACAAAAAGTCCTGTCCCGATCCTGTGGGCTTGCAATAGCTGCAGCGGCAGGAACAAAGGCTTGTGCTGCCCCAGGCACCTGAAGTTCCATCTAGAACCTGACAGGCAAGGTAAACAAAGAAAAAAGCCACTTCAGATGTTGTCAGGCAGATTTTAATCTTTTACTGCAGGGGTCAGCAGCAGGGCATCCCTGAGCATCAGTTTGCCTGCCAGTACCTCCTATGGCACCCATGGGGAGGTGTCAGTCAAAATCCCCTCAAAAAATCACAATGCATGAAAGTGCCCATAGCTTAATTGCCATTATTATTAATTTTAATTTTATTTTATTTCAATTATAAAGTGCCCAAAATTACCTGCCCTCCAACCACCATACATATTTTGAAAGATAAGAGGTACCTGCCCCTGTATATTTTGTACAGACACAAAAGGAAAAGCAAATGGGGAGGGAAGAGGAAAGCAAGCACCAGAGTGGCTGCTCTTTCACTGGCTAATGGATAGGACAATGCTGGTCTCCCCTTTGCCCTTATAGCCTGTACACATGGTAGTTAGCAAGACTTTTATAAAAACAAGTAGAGCGTGGTGCTAATAATGCTCAGGTTGCAGGTTCAATCCCCTGCATATTACTGCATTCCAGGGGGTTGGACTCAAGGTCCCTTCCAGTTTTAAAATTCCATGAGTCAACAAAATAGAAAGGGGGAAAGGCACTTGGAGCTTCTAAAACAAAATAAAACACTGCATAGGACAGAAATACCACAATATAGTTATTGTCATACTATTTATTCCATTTTATATATAAAAAAAATTAAAAAAGATTTCTTAGTTTACAGTCACCCAATAAGAATAGCTCTCCGGATGATGTACAAAATTAAACAGGTTGAAAATCACAAGTCCCATAAAACAAGAATCTATCAAGCAGCAAATAAATAACAAACAACCTTTCCAAAGAAAAGATCCGTCAAATCAAACACCATAATATAATTGCCTGGAAAACGAAAGGGATAAATCCTACAGTGCTAAAATACCCATGCCATAACCATAGCATAATGCAGAGAGCTCTTTTGTTTGTTTGCTTGTTTAAAATGATGGTTTGGGAGATTTACTGACAATCATCAGAATTTTCTGACTTCTCAAAATACCGTATTTTTTGCTCTATAAGACTCACTTTTTTCCTCCTAAAAAGTAAGGGGAAATGTATGTGCGTCTTATGGAGCGAATGCAGGCTGCGCAGCTATCCCAGAAGCCAGAACAGCAAGAGGGATCGCTGCTTTCACTGCGCAGCAATCTCTCTTGCTGTTCTGGCTTCTGGGATTCAGAATATTTTTTTTCTTGTTTTCTTCCTCCAAAAACTAGGTGCATCTTATGGTCTGGTGCGTCTTATAGAGCGAAAAATACGGTACTTTCTGATGCTGGTGACGCACTGACTATAGCGCATGCATGAACACATATCTTAAGGAAATCATGTTTCTTGTCTTCCAGGTGGTGGAGAAGGATGTGGACCCGGAAACTACTTTGCTAACCTACCTTCGAAGGAAATGTATCTGATGTCAGCCGGCACGTCCTGCGTGCGATTTTAAAATGGCCAAGGCCTAGTTGTATAGATGGTCCTGCAGAATTTGAGCTTCACTTGAATTTAGAACTGGGCACCTGCTAATACTGTTTCTCCTGCTATTCCTACACCTACCATTCCCAGTCTCAGTGATGCTTAACGTAGTTCAAGACTGAGAGCAATAGCTTAATATGTGGAGATGGGCAGTCTCTCTGTTGTACCCCCCCCCCCCCCCTTTTTGGCTTCTGTCAGATTGGCTCTGAAATTTGTTGAGCCACCTACTCCCATGACCCACAACTGAAAAACAGCTTGGCCTATTTCTGAGTGAATTTGACTTCATAAACGAGTCGGTCTCCCTCACAGACTTGGAAGCCTCCTGTTTGCAGTAGTTGACAGCAAGCCATGGGTAGAGGGGAGGGTAGTCTCTCCCAGTCCTGTCTCTGATGCCAGGGAATGAAGTTAACTACTTTCCTCAAGGCCCCATGTTCCAGTGTATGGCAACACACCATGCCAGGTGCAGAAATATGTCCCCCCCTCTCTCCGTTTTCCTCATGGTTTGGTCCTGCTGGATATTGGTTTGGGAGGGGAGTTGGATAATCAACAGATTGGAGAGAGAACGGCTGGCTGGGTGGTTTGGAGGAAATACCTCTCTGGTTTTGATTAAAATTGAAGCAAATTCTGCAGTGCTGGGGGTTCATACGTGGTAACATAACTGATTTTTAGGGCCCAACTATTTGTTTTTTCCACAAAAAAAGGGCTGGCCTCTATTTTCATGGACAAGTGGCCATGTAGTGCTAACTAGATTAAGAATACTTTTAAGGTAAATATCATGCATTTTTTTCCATCCAAAGATATGCGTTAACATCCATAATAATCTTTGTCGGAACTAAAAATCTATGAACTATGTTGGGGAAGTGATGCTTAAATCTGATGTTTCTTTAGCTGGTCATGTGTTGTTATGAAGTAAATATAGCCTGTGTTTGTAAACACAATTCTACATTTATTTTTCACTGGCTGATCCACCCCAGCAATTAAAAAAGGATAATTCATATCTAGATATTTAAGACCATTCTTCTGTACTTTTGTATCAGCTGATACATTTAATTGCACAAGCAAAAATAAGTGAATTGCCACTAATAAGGAAACAGAAATGGTTTGGAAGGATGATGAAAAAACCTAGGCCGCAATATGTTTTTGTTGTGTCCTAAGAAAGTATTGGATAGTCCTAGACAAATTGGATAACTCAATCTTTTATTTACTCTGTGCATCTGGAAACTGAGCCTGCTATAAGAAGCAGTGGCTGTAGATATATTTAAGAATTTCTTGCTCAGTTGCTACTTTTTTCCTTAACTGCCATACTGTTAGTGGGGTTATGTGGAACCAAGCTGGGCTGTGGAGAAGGTGGATGTGGTGCCTGCACTGTTATGATTTCCAAGTTCGACAGATCCCAGAAGAAAACCATGTATCCTTTGAATGGCAAGTGATGAGATGGGTGAATGGGTTTCTAATGTGGGTATCGGCCGTACGGAGGACAGATTCTCAGTGGGTGGAAAAATGTAATTGTGTAAAGTCTGTTCCTCCCATAAATTTTCAAATGTATTTGATAATTTGTTTGCTCTGTTCCTTTGATGGGTGGCAGAAAGTTTGACTATGATTGGGAACCTGCAGCCCTCCAGAAATTCTCGGACGCCAACTCCCATCAGTGCCAGCCAGTGTAGCCAATGGTCAGAGATAATGCGAGTTGTACTTGAGCAGTTTCTGGAAGGTCAAAGGTTCCCCACCTCTGAGCGATGGTCATCTAGGACAAAATGCAATTTATTTTAAAAAATATTTGCCAAAGTAGCTGCTTGGCACTACATTCAAGCCTCATGCAGCTCCACAATATGCCAGCTGGGTCTTCCTTTATGTAATCACTTGGGCTGCAAGTATATCTTCATTCATGTGGCAGTAAGCCCCACTGAGGACTTGCTTCTGAATAGACACAGTGCTTAGCACGGTGCCGTTAGTCTTCCTTTTAAAATGCCAAGAATTGGGGCTGGTTCACGCAACAATCTCACTGTATAGAGTAGGGGGAACCAACCTGGTGTCTCCAGGCTCTCAACTCCCATCAGCCCCAGCCAGCATGGCCAATGATCAGGGATGATGGGAGCTGGAGTCAAGCAACTTCTAGGGGATGGCAGCTTCACCACCCCTGTCCTGTGCAATCCTTTTGGTTTCCTAGGAATGGCAAAGCACATGATTACCGTATGTTACGGCACATCCAAATGTTTTGCCCCCTGCTGTTATCTTGATTTCTTAGCTTTAGCATCTGATAAGGGTGCTTATTAAAACCCACTGGCCTTTCCCAGATTGGTTTGCTTAGTAAGATTAATGTTTGCTTTAATGTAATGGACAGTTTTGTGCCAAAGTTCAGTATCAGTATACTGAGTGAATCTACTCTTCTCTTGGTCTCTTCTTAGCTCATCTTCCCTGCTTTGCTTCCCTTTGCCCTGTTTCTCTTCACAGCAGCACAAACTTAATTTAAATCTTTAGGAGTTCACAGCCCACCCTTTTTTTCCGAACCCGGCCATTTTCAGAATGTTGGCTTTAGTAGTTTGTATAGTCTTGCTTTGGAAATGATTGTTCAGCATTTTGGGGGCTGGGGAACTGGGAAACTTTATTGGGTTTCCTGTGAAATTCTGAGCATGAATTCCTTTCCTGGGTCGGGAACCATGTGCTCAAATGGAACGTGGGTGTATATCTGTGCACACATCCAATGTGATATCTGCCTGTAGCGCTTGAGGAGTGTGTGTGGTATCTTCCCATCCATCTCACAACACAAGAGGCACAGCAATCACTTCCATCCTATGTCTTGAGCTTCTAGTTGCATAGAATACCTTGCAGCCCATGACTCTATCTGGGTTGGAGCCCAAGTTGGATTTATAACACTTAGGCTATGTACACCTTCCTGGCTTACAAGAAGCTCCTTTCGATTCCTTGGGTGCAGCTCATCAGACCCTAGAGATTTGAATTCCTTTACTGTAAAGTAGCTTGCCACTTCTTTTCCTATCTCAGGCTGCAGGTCTCTCCTTGCATCATTTATCCTGTTATCGCCAGGTTGGTCACTGCTTTCTTTTTGGGTGAAGACAGAGGCAAAGTAGGTATTGAGCAGTTCCACCCTCTCTCTGTCGCCCAATCACATTTCTCAGTCTTATCCATGCAGAGGGCTTGCAACTGTTGATTACCCCTGTGTACTCTCCCTTTGTGATTTCCGCTTTCTTTCCCTATGCATGCCCTTCTTGCATCTCAGCTCTTCTGTAAGCTGCTTACGCAGCCACACTGGTTTCATTAAATGCCCCCCCATTTTTCTTTCTTGTTGGAATTGTCTGCCTTGTGTCTTCAGTATTTCACCTTTAAGAAACTCCCATCCATCTTGGACTCCCTTCTCTTTGAGTATTTCGGAACATGGGATCTCACTCAGTTGTTCCTTAAGCTTCTTGAAATCAGCCTTCTTAAAGTTCAGAGTGTATGTCCAACTACACTCAGCTTTCCCTTGCATCTGTATCATGAAACTCAAGAGGACATGATCACTTCCTCCCAAGGTTCCCAGTACTTCCACTTCATCAATCAGTTCCTCCCTATTGGTGAGGACCAGGTCCTAGATAGACTTGTTGCTTCTTCCACTTTCTGGGAAATGTAATTGTCAGTGAGGCAATGGAGAAATTTGTTGGACCTTGCATTCTTGGTAGAGTTTGAGTTCCAACCAATATTGGGGTAGTTGAGGCACCCCATGACTACTATAAAGGTCAAGGTATAGGGACCCCTGGCCATTAGGTCCAGTCGTGACCGACTCTGGGGTTGCGCCGTTCATCTCGCTTTATTGGCCGAGGGAGCCAGCATACAGCTTCCAGGTCATGTGGCCAGCATGACTAAGCCACTTCTGGCGATCCAGAGCAGCGCACAGAAACACTGTTTACCTTCCCGCCGGAGCAGTACCTATTTATCTACTTGCACTTTGACGTGCTTTTGAACTGCTAGGTTGGCAGGAGCAGGGACCGAGCAACGGGAGCTCACCCCGTCACGGGGATTTGAACTGCCAACCTTCTGATCGGCAAGTCCTAGGCTCCGTGGTTTAACCCACAGCGCCACCCGCGTCCCATATCTCTCCTTTTTTGAATGTTGTAGGAAGGCATCATCCAAGTCTTCAGTCTGGCTTAGAGGTCTATAGCAGACACCTATAGTAAGTCACTGTTGTTTCCCTCTCCTACAGTTTTTACCCATATACCCTCAATCTGCCTTCCATGCTCCAGGTCATGGATCTCTTCACAAGTATACACATCCTCTACATATAATACTGAAGCCAGAGGAAATGGCAATGTGTACACAGCCTAATATGCATACCCTTCTGCCATATTTGCTTGCTAGGACAACTTGCTTCTGACCAATGTTGTGTAGGCAGTTTCAGTACAAGCCAACAGCCCATTGGCTTTCATTAGTGTTACCAGCAGGCAATTTTACAAAGTGAACAACTTCCTTAACTCATGGCTCTAGACATTTTTCTGCAAATGCTTGTTTATTCCCTATCTGTGCTCTCCACCATGTAGCAGTAACTACCATTGAAGGCATAGGAAGCACTAAGACAAGGCTGCACCCAGTGCAGGTAAGGTGTGGAGTTAAACCTACATTCTAACAGTCCCTGGCCTTCCATATTACCTTGCCCAAGGCACAGTGAATTGCTAAGGCTTATGTGTTTTGTAAGCCCTTTCCCAATCAATTCAGGCATTGTATGGCAGCCAAGGAGCTGGCTAAAGGAAAGAGGAGGATGCTCTCTAGTTGGAGAAAAGTGTATGGTTCACCAAGAGTAGATACAGTTCATCAAGATGAAGTCATTGCACCCTTCTGAACTATTTGGTAATCATTTTGGGAGCAAAGCAGGAGTATGCTTATTACATTTACTGATGACACCAAGTTGAAAAGTTAATGCAACTATGTATTGACAAACTATGCAGGGTGAATTGGGAAGTCTCACAGGAAAAATTGACACTGCATGAAACCCATAGCAACAGTACCAAGATTGTGCTCTTGTGCACATGGGTACGAGTATGAATGTGTTTTTTCCTTCAAAGTTTCAACCGATGAAAGAAGAAATATTATCGTGATTATGGTTGAGTACATCACTACTGGCAGTGAATCCTCAAATGAAGAATATGCATGTTTTAGGCACATGTTTAAGCATGGTGTTTCCATTAAGGATAAAGCACAATTACACACATACCACAGTAGATGTGGTTAGAGATTACTTAAGAAATTAGGCCTCTGAACTCTGTGCCTTCTTTGGCAAGACGTTGTTCAGTCCTGGGTCAACTAAGGGGGCCATTGTCATACTAATAAGAGCCTTCTGTCCTTGCATTCTTCCAGGAAAGAATAGCCAAAAGCCATGGGTCTCAGTGTGGTTTCTGCACTCCTGGCATTGTTATGTCCATGTACACGCTCCTTCGCAATCAGCCTGAACCAAAAATGGAAGAAATTGAAGATGCTTTCCAAGGTGAAAGGTTTTTGAACCTTACTAACTTTTGTCCAACCCCCACGACACAACTTGATTTTTTGGGGAGGGGGCTGCATATATGATTGGAGAAGTGATGGGCTGTTACATGTTCAACCTTACACCTTGGACATTAAGAAAAGAAAGCCGGCTGCCTTCAGCTGCTTTGCCATCCTTGGCGGTGGTGGGAATGGCCCTGTCATTGTGACTCAGCAGAGTATGTGTGCCTTTCTAAAATAAAAAGTTAACATACCCCCTCATGCATTCCAATTAGACTGTCCTTGCTGATTGAATTAGATCATTGAGGGGTGGGGATGGTAAATCATCTTGTATTTTTTTAAAAATTGCTAGGGAAAATACTGCACAAAATTTCTTCATCTCTTTTACCATTTGGCCCTCAGATAATTCTTGTAAGGTAGAGAGCTTACAAGGCAAAATTTATTAACTAGTAATGTAGCAGCAAAGCTGGGCAAACATTTGGAAAGGAAGTTTGGCAAACAATTCAGGTCAATTCTGTGTTACCTGGAGGTTATGGTTGTGGTGCCATTTGAGATTGGAACCCCATTTTCAAAGCTATATAGAACCACAATGATACTTACTCATTTCTCTGGGGGTGAATTTTGGATATCCTCAGAAAGTTTAATGTCCTCCATGGTAGAGCAGAGCCAAAATAAATATCATTTTTTTCTTGTACATCCTTAAGTGGCTCCTAACCTCTGCAACTTGATTTGGTGATTCAGGAAATCTCTGCCGCTGTACTGGATACAGGCCCATTCTGGAGGGTTACCGGACGTTTGCAAAGGTAAGAAGCCAGAGATCAAAAGCATTTCATAGAGTTAGGTTAGCTTTTGATCAATGCCAATGGATTATACACCTAAAATAGAAAAAGTTGGTCTGCTGTGTCCAGTGTTAGTCCTACTCAGAGCAGACCCATTCATATTAATGGTTGTGCATTAGTCATGTCTTTGAATTTCAATGGCCTACTCTGAACAGGACTAACATTGGATACAAATCAATTTGCTCTCACTTCTCCAGTGCCAATTTTTAGCATTCTTGCCACAAATGTTGTTACAGGAAAGGTAGTGAACATGGAATCCTCCAGATGTTGTGGGACTCCAACTCCCATCCATCTGTGGTCTAGCAACATATGGAAGGAACATTCCACATTGCCTACCTCTGCTTTACAGAGCTAGCACTTCTAATGGGGGCGGGGAAGATCTGTTCTAAAGTCTGGATTTTCTGGAACAGATCATGATTCTTGGAGGAGTTCTGGTGCAAACTCTGTTGAAATTAATATGGGATGTGAAAGAACACTCTGCCCTTCCATGGCTCCTACTCATTTATGTAGGACTGGAACAAGAAAACATCCTTGAAGATGATATCCCATGTTGGCAAATTTATTTCAAACTGGTGTTCACTTCATTAATTTATGTCTGTTTAGGGAAAGGGATGCTCCAGAAAGGAGATGGTATAAGAAAATCTGGATCAAGGGAGGGGAAAATGTCTATAGGCAGTGATTTGCGTGCCAAGGCTCCATGATCCGCAGTTCCCTATTGGATAATAAACACACGGATGCAAGTATTTAGGTTTATGGGTTCAAATAGGCCACAACTATATTGGTTACAGATGTGAGCGGTTTAGCTTAGACATTGGGTGAAGCCAGGCTGTATTTCGACTCCTGCCCATCTGCAGGGAGTCCATCTAAGAGTAAACCACCAACAGGGGGAGCCCTATAATTTAAATAAAATAGGGGTACCCTGAGGGGTCCCCGTTGGGGTCATGGCATGGCCCTAGCCCATGTCTGGGCATCAGACAGAACCCAGACCCACGGACCCCTTTAACAGGATACCCTTAATGAGGAGGGGCAGGCGGAGACTACAACCTCCCCTCCATCCAAACAAAGGCTTACCCAGTGCCTAATCTCACAACGTTGTGATGACTGCTATAAGGGAGGCGAAAGCCAAATGATTGGTGCCAATTTGCCCAGTGGGAAAAATTCCCATGCGGCCCCAACAATATGGCGGCTGACGTTTGTCCATAGCAAGGTTGTGTCATAGAAAAGCATAAAAAGAGGATGGGTGGGTTGGGAGATCCGGCGAAGGGCACAAGAGGAGGGCTCCCCATGGCCACACCTCCCATGGGTGCTGATTGGTCAGCAGGACCACCCATGGACGGGCCCCTGCCCAGGTCTAGTGACGCAGCCTGGACAGTGATGTGGGGGGCGCCAGTTCCAGCCCCCCACTGGATCACTGCAGGGCCCCGGATGCCTGGCTGCAACGCTGCCCAACTGGAAAAGGTGAGCGGACTTGTAGCAGAATTCCATACGGACTATGGAGAATTAATGGAGGTATGGGAACCTTACTTTCCACATTTAATGAATGAATGAGCCCTAAATCTGTATGGTTAAATGGTTTCATTAGCAAATGTGTTAAGTTAATATAGCTTTGATGGAGCTTCTTTTGAAACATCTCCCCAGAGTGGCTGGGGAGGCCCAGCCAGATGGGCGGGGTATAAATAAATTATTATTATTATTATTATTATTATTATTATTATTATTATTATTATTATTATTTCTTTCCATCTAGGATGGGGGATGCTGTGGGAATAAAGTTAATGGTCTTGGTTGCTGCATGGCTGGAAAGCAAAATAATGTGGTAAGTTGGTTAATGGTTTAATGTTTAATGTTGGTTGTCTCTTAAACCTCTCATATATTTCCAAGAGGAGAAAATTATTATTATTTTGAGTGATGTGCTTTAAATCACTGCAATTAGGATATTTCATATCTGTCTCTCCCCAAATCACCATTGCAGCTTGCTGAGGGTGCAGAGAATTCTGTTGAAAAATTTCCTAGCTCCCTCAAAACTACCAGGATTCTCTCGGGGAAGGGAGAATGACTATTAAAACCAGTTTTTAATTTTGTAGGTTATATTCTGAGATTCCCATGTCAGGTTTCAGGAAATAGTAGTTACTGTAGTATTGGGATTTCAGGAGCCTTTAGATTGCAATTCTGTGCACACTTAACTTGAGACTAAGCACCACTAAACGTACCCAGATTTACTTTCAAGTAAACATGCAAATGATTATGCTCTTAATATGCTATATGATTATATTATGCACCATCCATCACAGCTCTGACTTCACTCATTGGCTAAAAACACTGAAAGGTGGGAGCAGCCAGGCAGGGTCATCTCACAAAAATAACTTGGAAGGTTGATTGAACATTTTGCTTCATAAATTTCTTTCTAGAAGGGTCAGAGACTTAGGGATGAATTCAGCAACGTGCACAAGCATTTATGCTTGTCAGATGGACTGATCCCCCTTTCCTCACCTACATTCTCTTTTGGGGGTACTCCTGACCCTTCAGAGTGGAATGTGAAAGGGATCCGGGAGAAGGATGGGGAAAGCTGTGTTGTGCTGGTATCCCCTAGTAAACCTTATTAGTTGAGTCTTGGCCTTACTTTTAAAAAAGAAAAAAGAAAAGAAAGCCCAGAGTCTGGGGTACCTGCTGACTACGGGTCTGGTATACCAGTACTCCAGAACTTGTCTCTTGGCACTCCTGGATATAAACATAAGTCTGCAACCATATTCACACCTGCCTGGGAGTTTGCTC
This sequence comes from Podarcis muralis, assembly GCF_964188315.1. NCBI lineage: Eukaryota > Metazoa > Chordata > Lepidosauria > Squamata > Lacertidae > Podarcis > Podarcis muralis. The sequence goes on from NC_135657.1 coordinate 32,364,452, forward strand.
TACAGTGGTACCTCGGGTTACAAACACCTCGGGTTACAAACACTTCAGGTTACAGACTCTGCTAACCCGGAAGTAGTATCTCAGGTTAAGAACTTTACCTCAGGATGGGAACAGAAATCACACACCAGCGGCACAGTGGCAGCAGGAGGCCCCATTAGCTAAAGTGGTACCTCAGGTTAAGAACAGTTTCAGGTTAAGAACGGACCTCCAGAATGAATTATGTTCATAACCAGAGGTACCACTGTATTTAAAACATACTTATTTCAGTGGGGCTTATTCCCAAGTAAGTAGGGTAAGGACAGCTGTATTTGTTAGGATTTTCTCGGTTTGTAATCGTCTACAAGAAAGAAGATTCCACCTAAACATTAGGAAGAACTTCCTGACAGTAAGAGCTGTTCAACAGTGGAATTTGCTGCCAAGGAGTGTGGTGGAGTCTCCGTCTTTGGAGGTCTTTAAGCAGAGGCTTGACAACCATATGTCAGGAGTGCTCTGATGGTGTTTCCTGCTTGGCAGGGGGTTGGACTCGATGGCCCTTGTGGTCTCTTCCAACTCTATGATTCTATGATTCTATGAAAATAGTGTGTGTCCTTTTAAATCTTTTATGTGTGCCTTATATCTTAGCAGTTGCTGTTTTAAATGGAAAGACAGAACAAATGACATTCCATCTCCATGTAAGAAAGTTCCTGATTCCCATGTTGCTCTTTCTCTCCCCTCCAAATAGGGTGAAGGTTGCTGTGGAGAAAAAGTGAACGGCTGTTGCATGAATGGAAAAGAGAACAATACTGTAAGTGCCCCAAACCTATTACTGTAGTTCCTCTTCTTCCATCTTCTTTTGTTGAAATAAATATATAGAATATCAAGCCATGCTTAAGCAAATACAGATGAAGCTATACCTTTATTTATTGGTCTTGAAATGGTGTGCCCAGCAGCCTTTGCAACATAGTGAGTGATTTCTGAGGGAGGGAGGCTAACAATGAGCTGAGCCCCTTCCTGTATCTTGTTGGGAGAACTGGTTGTGAATGGGAGTTAGCAGAAGCCGTGCAAAATTTAATTCAACTGCAGTTGTTCTTGTTAGGTCATGGAGGTCCTCTGTGGACCAAGGTGCTTCCATGCTATTGATGGAATGTGTATCTATATAGCTATTTAAACCATGATAAGTATATTAAAAAGTTAAATGTTCATTATTAAACAAATATTGTGATTGTTTCAAGTCCTTTCCGTAGCAAGGATTTTAATTTTTTTTCAAAGTATCACTATGAGGATTTTACTACTGCTCTGTGTTGGGCTAGTAATATTGATATGTTTTGTATAAGACATACAGATAGTAATCTTCTTTAACAGTGAGAAAAATATATATGCACTAACCAATGACAATTTCTTCAGGGATTGATCTCCTCAGAGCTGTTCAATCCATCTGAGTTCCAGCCTTTAGATCCTACCCAGGAGCCAATATTCCCACCAGAGTTATTGGTAAGAACGTTCTCTTCTCATGACTTTCTTGTGGTGTTCCTCCTGCATGGAAGATTTACGTATCCATTGACTTCTGTGCATGGGCTGAGAACATGTTGAGATGATGCACTGTCTTGGGACAATAGACCATGAATTCACTTCAGCCTCTGTAGTTTAAGCAGTGAATCACTTAAACACAAGTAGGGAGAGGGAGAATCAACAACCATAGGCAGGATTGAGCCACTGGTCTTTCAGCTTTGGGAAAATATAGTTGTACACAACAGAAGGGCTGTTATCTCTGGGAGTTTACAGTTCCATAGGCAAAAGCACTTCCTATGACCCAAGATATGAAGCAATGGAGTACAGAACAACTTGTAATTCCATGTTTGTGTAGACTGGTGTTGTTGCATCGGTATAGCAATCCTAGGGTAGCCTTGGCACAGAGATATACAACTTCTTAACTGCCTTTGTGTATTGGTCTTTCCTCATGAAGTTCCTGGAGATGGACATATGATTGTTCCATATTATCATTCCAACTGGCCTGTGGGGTAGGATATTCTGAGGTAGTGAGTGGCTGAAGGCCGTCCATTGACCTTGAGCGATGGTTGTTAAGCTCTGCTTGTCTCCTTGCCTTGGCGGAGGACCTTTATTTGTGTCCGGATAATTGTCTTCAAACAGACACTGAGCACAGCCAGGAGAAGAGGCAAAGCTCAGTGGTAGAAGACCCCAGGTTCAGTCTCTGGTACTTCCAGGTAGGACTGGAAGAGAACCCTGTCTGAAATCTTGGAGAGCTTGTGCCAATATGTGTAGATGACACTGAGTTGGATGGACCAATGGTTTGATTCAGAACAAGGCAGATTTCTATGCTCCTACATGACAGGTGGGGACCACTGCCAGTTCACAACCACACCTAGGGGGTGGGACCAACCTGTGCATTCAGTATGATGTCAATTGATTTGACAGGTGCATGGTCTGGCCCACTTTTCAAAGTTGGTCCAGCAGGGTGGGGGAGATAGAGATCAGGCCTGCCACACTAAAAAGGTTCCTCAGCCCTGACCTATGAGGATAGGGACATCTGAACATGAGGCTAGCACATGTATCCCATCCAAACTTCATTCCTCCAGCTGCTCTATGGATGCTCCTGACAAAACTCACCTAAGGGCAGTGCTATTTTTCTAGAAAAAAGAAGTGCCGGAACTCACCACGAATATATACCTTGTTCTCTTATAATGGCAAAGGTGCCCACCTGAGAGGTGCCAGAACTGAGTTCCTGTGAGTATTGGCAGAAAAACACCTGCTCAAGGGTCAAACTACACATGACAATCACACTCCCCCCCCCCCTAAGCAAATTTGAAAGGTCTCACTTTCTTTATGAAGGTACATGGAATAAGAAGTGGCTGAGGTTCGTAATGATAATGATCTGCCCAAAGCATTGGAAGGTTAAACTTCAATGAATTTTGGAAGGCTGTTTGCTACATGTATATTGAAGGACAAAGTTACCTTGTGGTGTTGCTTTCACCTAAGATATGGTTTTGTTTTGCCTATGAAAACTTTGCAAGGTACCCTATAAAGGTGTGACACACCAAAGCACAACAATAACAGTTGACTACTTCTAACTTTTCTGTTTCTTGTCATAGCTTTATGGATTCAGTCTTGCTTCGCCATAGGAAGAATCAAACAGAGCCTAGATTCTTTGCTCCTGTGCCAACGTATTGTGATTTGAAGCTAAATCTGGTGTTGTTTCCTCAGACTCACACTGATCAGCCTCAGAAGCAACTGTGCTTCAAAGGGGAGCGAGTGATGTGGTTTCAGCCCTCAAGCCTCAAGGAACTGTTGGTGCTCAAAGCTCAGTACCCAACTGCCAAGCTTGTGGTGGGGAACACTGAAGTAGGTAAGGAAAGAACTCAGTTTCTGTTTGAGTTTTTTGTCAGTATAATGCAAAGGCTAAGGCTTCGTCCACACTTCTGCTTGTTCCAGGCCTAGAAAGTATGGGTCTGAGCGGTTTGCTATTTTCCCCACTGCTTTCCTGGTGAAAAAACCCCTCTAAATCAGAGCAAATGTCAATCCATGGAAAATCTGACTGACATTTGCTCTGATTCAGCTGTAAAGAGCAGGTTTTCTCTGGAGGAAAGTGGCGGCACAAACAGAAGTATGGACAAGGCCTTAAATTGCCTGCCTAGTTAAGAGTTTACCTATGCCTTTCTTTAAGAGATTGCCCTGCCTCCATTGTAATAGTTGAGCTTTTTAATAGTTGAGCTTTAAGGTATAATTGATGTGCTCCATCTGGAACATAGCAAACTGTCTTATACTAAGCTGTACCATTAGTCCATCTAGCTCAATCTTGTCTGACGCTCCCTGGCAGCAGCTCTCAAGAGTGTCAGTCCTTCCCAGCCATGCCTGGAGATGCCAGGGATTCATTCTGGAACCTTCTGCATGCAAAGCATGTAGTGCCTGAGATTGGCATGAAGAATCTGACCATGCCCCCACCCTTGGCGAGGCTCCTGGCAAACTGCACCTTCCAGTGCAGATATTTGGGCTTTCAGAACCTAATGGCAAGTTGGTTTTGTTATCCTCTGAGAGTCTAGAGGTGACCTTTACATATTTGAAAACAATGCACATTTTAGGTAAGGAGTGGAAAGTAGCCAGACTAATTAAATCTCCCGAAAACCATCCTTTCTAAGTCTCTATTGTCCCCATTCTTGATGTTTACCCTTGTGGTTTGCTAATGCCATGTTAGCTAGAATCTTGTAATTTCCCGTAGAAATCAAACTGTGTGTGCTGAGGCAGTGTTTGTTAACTTTGCTAGCTGCAATGGAGAGTCCCTTTGGCCCTTGACCTTAAACTTCCATGGCAAGACAGTGCAAATGCTTTGTGGAGAGATTGTTCAGGCGAAAGCTCTAAGAGTCACTATAGATATCGTCACAGAAACAGGCTTTGGTGGGCTGGGCCTGTTAAGTAACAGCCCTGCTCTTTCATTGGTAAACCTGTTAAGTCTGGCCGGCTGCCATGTCTGTATTGACCTCATTGGATTGTGTTTCCTTGAGGTATTGAAATGCGGTTAAAGAACATGCTGTACCCTGTGATCATAGCACCAACTTGGATCCCTGAAATGAACTCTGTTCAGCACACAGAGGAGGGTAAGTAGCAACATGCTTATCGCCTCAGGAGACAGGCCGTGGGCCTGAGGAATGTGCAAGGAAAGACTTCTAAGCAATGCAAAGGATTCTGGATGTTGATTTGTCACTAATTAGGTCCACAGGCCTGTCTCCCGCCCACTACTGATCTAGTGAGTAGGTGGATCCCCTGCTCTGATACCTTCTTTGTTCCTGAGGCCAAGGTGTACCGCTTGCATTTATGTAGGCAGTTCCAAAATGAAAATAATTGTCTACTTTGCATACTATTAGTGAGCATGCTGCTGAACAAACCGCCTCATTTTTTTCTTTAAGGGAGTGAACCCCCATGTTGTAGTGTGTCTGTGTCTGTCTGCGCTGATAACACACCCAGCACAGCATAGATTCAGCCACTCCTTGCCTTTCTTGCAAAAAGTGGTACATCTGAAGTAGTTTCCTGCCTCTGCATCCTCTAAATGTGGCAGCTGGCTCAGTGGTGGCTGGTGCCCATTGGGGCTGGTGGAGAAGAAGGCAGGGAGACCAGCACAGGTTGGGCACTGCCTCATATGGCCAAATTGACCAGTCTCCATTGAACTTGACATTCTGACAGCTTTAACATCCTTTAACTGTGCTTAGAGTTCCTGGTGCCCCAGGAACTCCCAAGATAATAAGCTGCAGGTAATAAAATGCTTCCAAGAAGCCACAGCCTCTTGGTTTAGAGGCCTTAAAATGCTACCAAGGCCCAGGGGCGAAGGAAGGTGTCATGACACCCGGGGCGGGCGTCACTACCAAGGGCACATGTGCGGCGTTGTTACGTATGACGTCCCCGTACGTAGCGACGACGCCCCAGCACCATATGGACGGTGCCGGGATCCCTCTGGCACCGCTACAGCCATGAACGGAGGATTCCGGCACCGTCGGTACAGCGCTGGAGTGGTGCTGGCGGCAAACCGCTATACAGCCCATGTGCGGCATCCCTATGTACAGTGCATGCATGCTATGCCACACATACGCTGTACTTATCGGTTTGCTGCTGGTGCCGGGATCCTCTGCTTGAGGCTGCAGCCGCGAACAGAAGATCCTCCAAAGGTGACTGCGGCGGCACGATGGCTGCTTGCGCAGCCATGAGCCCCCGCGGGGTGGCCTCTTGTCACCCCCGCAGACATGGAACCCAGGGTGTACCGCCCCCCGCCCCCCCATTGCAACGCCACTGCCAAGGCTTGCCAATGCCTCAGGGCAGCTCTTTCATCTTGAGAAACTACGTTATAGCTACCAGCCAAATCCCTCTTGTGTCTCTGCTTTTCCAGGAATTAGTTTTGGAGCCTCATGCACTCTGAGCCACATGGAAGAGGTTCTGCAAAAAGCAGTGGCTCACCTTCCTCCTTACAAATCAGAGGTGTTTCAAGCGGTCCTAGAACAACTGAGGTGGTTTGCAGGGCCTCAGATCCGAAATGTTGCTGTAAGTGTTCTCAAAACCTTTTTTCTTTTGATGTGAGCAAAGGCAGCTTTCAGGGCAGTTGTTCCTTGAGAATTCATGCCAATACATTTGCACAAACTTGCACAAGATTATACGGTGCCTGTGCCTGTTACTCATTCATCCTGACGTGTTTGCATGGAGGTTATATCACACTGACAGCTATCAGTTGCTATGCTGCAGTTTCCAGTGCAATTTTCTGTCACTTTTTTTTTGGTCAGATGACTCACAGTCAGAAAAGTGGAACAATAATTGCACTGAAGTGCAGGCTAATAATTTGTTGTTAAGGGAAAGGTAAAGGTAAAGGTACCCCTGCCCGTACGGGCCAGTCTTGCCAGACTCTGGGGTTGTGCACCCATCTCACTCAAGAGGCCGGGGGCCAGCGCTGTCCAAAGACACTTCCGGGTCACGTGGCCAGCGTGACATCGCTGCTCTGGCGAGCCAGAGCCGCACACGGAAACGCCGTTTACCTTCCCGCTAGTAAGCGGCCCCTATTTATCTACTTGCACCCGGGGGTGCTTTCGAACTGCTAGGTTGGCAGGCGCTGGGACCAAGCAACGGGAGCGCACCCCGCCGCGGGGATTCGAACCACCGACCTTTCGATCGGCAAGCCCTAGGCGCTGAGGCTTTTACCCACAGCGCCACCCGCGTCCCTTGTTTGTTGTTATTTTTTGTTAAAAAAATAAATAAACAGTCTATCTGGAAGTGCGGAAAGACTCAAATGAGATAATAGCAGGCAGGCATGATGCGCCTTTCCTTTGAATCTTGCCTTGCTTTGCAGTTTTACTTCCAGTTTGACTCTAGGCCCTTTGCACATTACTCACATGAAGAGGCATTAAAGGTGAGAAGTGCTGGAGTTGGGGAAAGGCATTGAGCAAGAGAGCTCTAGAGTAGGGCTGGGGAAGCTCAGAAAAGCCCTGATGGATCAGCTCGTAGGTCCATCTGGTCCAGCAGCCTGTCTTCACAGTGGCCAACCAGATGCCCTGGGCAAGCCTGCAAGCAGGACCTGAATGCAGTCTCCTCACTAGTAATTCATAGCAACTGGTATCCAGACATATATTGTCTCTGATACCACGCTCTCCTCACCCCTGATTGTTGTCTGGTGCTGATGGGAGCTGAGATACAATGGCATATGGAGTATGGAGTATACAGTAGGCAGAGAGAGGCTCAGATTGGGTCCCGTTCCTGCAGGTGGACTGGCTTGGGCTCCAGCAAATCCCTCACTCATGTTGCTCCACCCCTGGGTTGGGTGCTGCCCCCGCCCGGATTTGATAATTCAGTAACAGTGTTTAAATGGAAAGAAGTATTCTCGCAATGTCTTTCCGGCTGCTTTCTAACCCAACCATGTTCTGTATTTGGTTTCAGGCTCTTGGGGGAAATATAATGACTGCAAGTCCAATATCTGACCTAAATCCAGTGTTTATGGCAAGTGGGAGCAAACTGACCTTGGCATCAAATGGTAAGCTTTAAGTAAGAATGGCAGAAGGTGCATCATCAACCATCTTCTGGCTTGCTTAGGACAATGATAACAGCCCAGGGAATTTTGTACCTCTGTTCTTTTTGGGGTGAATCAGGTAGCACTGCAGCACCTGTTGTTTCCATCAGCTTTGGTGGACAACACTTGGTAGCATTGCTCTAGTAGATCCTTCTTTTGCTTTGTTGATTTTGATGGTGAGTCTTTTCCAGGTCACTCTGAATCCTCAGATAGTCTCTAAATGCCCTCCAAATATTTTCTGTCTATATTGGATTGATTTCAATGTTTGACAGCTGATATTTTGCAGTGTTTGGCAGTTGATACGAGGCAGTATTTTGTATTTGGCAGAATTGGTAGCTCATATGCAATGGCGTATCCAAGTGGTCAAAAATGTTTACACTGTTCACATATCAATGTCTGTCAAGGAACCTCTGCATTCCTGTCACAGAATCTTTGACCATTAAAGAGGACTGTTGGACCCGTTCATGGGTGCACACTCAATTCACATGTAATAGTGTTGGGCAACTGTACTTGTGAGCTTATGTGTGTTCCCTAACACACCCACACCACCCCTCTGTGGTTGTGCTTTGGCAAGCTGGGTTTGCTTATATATAAGAAGGTGCTCAGACAAAACCCTCTCATTAAACCTTGCAGGGTGCAACTCTCCTGTTGACAATCATCTCCTTCCCTGTTGCCTCTCACTCCAGATTCCCACTGAAGCCATTACAAAACCACAAACACTTAGGGTGTATATATGAAACCAACCTGCCTCTCAGATGTGGCTACCCCACCCAACATCCCTCCCTCCTTGGCTCTCACCCAGAGAGGAAAATCTATGCTAATACAACCAAGAGAGTCCCCCCCTTGCTCCTCCCTAAAGGGTATTACTCCTTTGGGGTCTCCCCATGCTGGGGATGCCCCCTGCCACAACAGTGCCTCCTTTTAGCCTCTGACTTGATACCAATTTCATGATTTTGACTTCCCAAGTTTTGTCAGCAAGGATGTCCTGCTTAACCCATTTAGAGTGGTCTTCAGGAGACCCTAACCATGCAAAAAGATGCTGATGTCAGTCAGTACCTGACAGTACACAAGAGAAAAAGCACTCACATTATGGTAATATACTTTACAGCATGACTGTAGCTGCTAGAATATATTCTTCCATTAAGTATAGCTCCATAGTTTTTCATTGCAGAGACTCAAAACCAGCAACTCTACCACTAAGAATGAATAAAATGGAATATGATTTCCCTACACATCCCACCCACTGTGTACTGTCTTTTTTTTTTTTTTTTTTTTGCAGAGGGAAGGAGGACTATAAGGATGGACGAGACATTCTTCACTGGTTATAGGAAGACTAAGCTTAAACCTCAGGAAATACTGCTCTCGGTTGAGATTCCCTTCAGCAGGAAGGTGAGGTGATTGGAATGCAGGAAAGCATTGCTTTGAAAGCTAGGTAGAGAGCAACAGTTACTTTAATGGGAAGGCTAAATCTCTCTTGGTTCTACTGATCCATCCTTGAAGGAAAGGTGAGTATCCTCAGGAATGCAGGAAGATCACAAAAATGAGAGGAAAACGAAGGAAAGACAGCACTTGCTAGTTCCTAGAAAATAACCAATATACTCCCCAGCTACTTCAAGTGAAGTGCAACCCTGGGACATTATGAAATATGCACAAAAAAAGAGTATTTTTGCAACACACACACACACACACACACACAGAGAGAGAGAGAGAGAGAGAGAGAGAGAGAGAGAGAGAGAGAGAGAGAGAGAGATTACCACATTCTTCAGCCCCCAATGCTTCTCAGGCCCTACTTCTAGGAAAAGAGCACATTGATTAAATTTTTGATAGTTGCTCAGCCCTTATATTTAAAATGGTATTATTTATTCATGTATTTATTTTTTTTGGTGGTGGTGGTGGGGAAGTTAGCCTAATTTTCAAGGAAACTCAAGGCTGCTATTTAGAGGAACCAAATTTGTTCCTCTTTTTTGCCTCTTTTGCCTGAAGTGAAAGCATTTGTTTGGGAATAAATTGTAAGGGTTAGTTGAGGACAAGTCGCTCTTGACCTCCTCCAGCTTACAGTAGTTTTCCAGGAATGGAATTCCATTGATTTTAAGTGAGGTCATGTAATATTTATTTTAGGTTTTCTTTGTTCTCAAGGATTCAGCACTTGTTCCAATAGAGTATACCGTTATTAAGTTGGCATGGAATAAGTGTTTCTGTGCCACAGATGAGGGACAAGAATGAACCTGTAATTCAGGGGTGAGGAACTCACATTCCTCCTCCCAACAGGCACACTCAATAGTCAGGGATGTTGGGAGTTGCAGTAAAATGCCTGGAGGGCCAGAGACTCCCCACCTCTACTCTAAATGGAAGGCAGGCCTATCCCCTTCCCCTGCTGAGTCCTTTGCTTTCCAATATATTAATCAGAGCCAAGTGGCTTTGTTACCACCTACCTGTAGAAATGTAACTCGGTCAGAGTTGCTGTCCTGGGAAAAGATGGGCAAAGATTGTGACCTCCTCTCTCAGTGAATCAGGCTGACTTGCACTTCATGAATTTAGGTGTACATGTAAAAATAAATTAATTAAAGCATGGCTGAGATAGACATGGAGGATATGGACACACTTGTGAGAGAGCCAATCAATCAATCAATCAATCAATCAATCATAAGCCTGGGTTTGCTGTCACAAAAGTCTATTCATGGATATGTAGTCAGAGTCTGTTATGTAGTGACTGTGCAGGAGTCCTGTTGTCTTTTATATCTGAACCACCACCCCCTCCGCCAAGTTCACTGACTGGTCTGGTTTGGTCCTGCCACTCTGTAATCACTGGAGAGATAAGGGAGGAAGCTGAGAAGTAAGTACCCCAAAGCCTGTCCTCTGAAAATTTGAAAAACAACAACCCCATGCTCTAAAGTGAAATGTGCTTGCATTCTTTTTCAGGGCAGAGCAATATGGACCCCAGAGGTGCTGTGTCTCATAGTGCAAGATAGAAACTGGCACTGACTGCATGAAACCGTTGATTAGATTTCACTTTTCCAGTGTTATATCAGCCTCAGGAGGAATCTCTTGCCAGCTTTGCAGGAACGTGCAGCAGTGTAGTCTGAGACTCAGTACAAATAGTGCAAAGGACGACCCAAACGCTTACGTTTTGAATTGTTGCAGTGGGATGGTTTAATCCAGGGATGAGGCATCTGTGGTCCTCCAGCTATTGTGAGAATACAACTCCCATGATCCCTGACCCTTAGGCATGCTTGCTGGGGTAGATGGGAGTTAAAGTTCCACAACATCTGTTCACAGGTTCCCCATGTCTGGTTTAACATCCTATTTCTACAGTTCTGTGATTCTATGTGCCAATCAGTGAATTTTGCTTTTTAGAAATATAGCTCACAGCACCCTCTGCTGTGCATACATAAAACAACATTAAATCCTGCTCATTTTAAGAAGTCTCATTTGGAAGTAACCCTGTCCAAGACTACAGCCTCTTCTGCCATGTGGTACTGTCATTTTGACTGCATGGCAAACTGGGCACGAAACACTAAATTCTGATACTGGAGGTAGTATATAGTCAACTAGCCCAGGGCTAACTTAACCCACTCAAAACTTTGCTATCCAGACATTCCTACTTTTCTGTTAGTGACCAGTGTTCATAGAGAAGGAAGTACATGAACAACTAGCCTTACACATTAATTTTATGTGCTGTTTAGTGAAGAGTTGCAGAATGAATTTAGTGTGCGATGTTGTCATGTGTTTTTACTATTTTTTTGTTGGGAGCTGCCCAGAGTGGCTGGGGCAACCCAGTCCGATGGGCAGCAAACAAACAAACAAATGAACAAACGAACGAATGAATGGTTAATATTGTTGATATGCATATTAACAGCTTCTTTTTTTGCACTTGCTGCACTGGGATGAAAATAAAGTACATATTTTGGGGAACTTTCTGGTTTTTGGTTCTGTGTATAGAAATGGACTATGAACCTGTCCATTCTCTTGATTCCACCTGTGCTCAAAGAGAACAAATCGAGGCAAACATTTGTCTCCTTTTCTTCTCCTAGGGTGAATATTTCTCAGCATTCAAGCAAGCTTCAAGGCGGGAGGATGACATTGCTATAGTGACCTGTGGGATGAGAGTCCTGTTTCAAGAAGGAACTGATCACGTGCAAGATATTAAGCTGAGCTATGGAGGAATGGCTCCCACAACTGTATTGGCTGTTAAAACTTGTCAGGAGCTCATTGGAAGGTAGGAGAATTAGACCCTGATGTTGTGTAACAGAGGAAATTATTGTTGCACACCACCCCAATCTCTAAGTGGTCCAAGGCTCCAGGGGTTCCCAGCATTCCAGGGTTTGCATTTTCTTCAGAATGTGGCCCAGTGGAGACTGTGGTGTCTTTATGATATATGGTTTATTGACACATATATACAACCTTGAGCCTACAGTGGAGAGGTTCACAGCATTAACACCCCAAAAAGGGCCTTGCTTCGTCCATCTTGTAGCCTTGGATTCAAACAGATTCTCTATCTCTCTTTCCAGCGTGCTGCTTTTTCTTCGGGCTCACATCACTTCACTCTTCAACTCTCACATTGTCCGTCTATTTGTCAGCTGAGGACTCATTTGCCATCTCACACAGACCCCCTTTTCATTATTCCCCTTCATGGCCCATTGCCTGGGTGATCACCTCATCAGGAAGCAAGTGTGGCTTATATTTCAAAGCATGCTGGATCCAGGGGTTAGAAGGGTCTTTGCATATGTCCTACCCCTTCAAGGAAAAAAAACCCAGCCTAATAACATCATGTACCTGCATGTGAGCCTTGGATGCCAAACGCCTTGCTGACAGTTTCTGCTACCGTGTTTTTATTTTTTTTGTATTTCTTAGATTTGTATACCACCCTTCATCAAAAGATCTTGGGGCAGTTCACAAGATGAAAATACAAGATAAATAAAAGATAAATGTTGACACCGCTGGTTCTTTTTGCCCTTACCCCATCAGCAATGCAGATGCATTGGAGATAAACATGGTCTAAGTTAGCAATGGGGAACCTGTTCCTATCCTTATGTTGTTAGACTACAACTCCCATCATTCCTGACCATGCTGACTAGAGTTGATGGGACCTGGAGAACCCCACATAATCCGGAGGGTTACAACTCCCCTGACCTGGCCTAAAGACTGTGGAACAAATGAAATGAGTTTTGGGTTAATTTATGGTTTATGCCCCTACAGGGAGTGGAAGGAAAAGCTCTTGCAGGAAGCCTGTCGCCTGCTGGCTGGCGAGATGAACCTGTCCCCTTCAGCCCCGGGTGGCATGGTGGACTTCCGACGGACCCTTGTCCTCAGCTTCTTCTTCAAGTTCTATCTCACGGTGCTTCAGAAATTAGGCAGGGAACTCAATGGCAACGTGAGTGGTTCCATCCTCTTTCTGGGTTGAGGGTTCAGCAGGAATCCATAGTGTGTAGAGACAGATTCTATTGAATTCTAGGGGTTCCTTTAGAAATTGGCATACTAGAAGGCTGGAATGGGGTACCTGTGGTTCTTTCAATATTGTTGGACTCCCATCAGCCCTAGCAAGCAAAGCCAATTATCAAGAATGATGGGACTGGTAGTCCAACAATACGTGGAAAGCCACAAGTTGCCCATCTCCACAATAGAGGAAATAAGATTTTTGTGGTAGGTGTTTTGCACTGTAGGTTCTGGGTCCTTGAAGCTTTATGGCCTTTCTAAAGATATGAAGGCGTGGTCTGGAGTGGGCATAAAAGAGGAGGAGGAGGAGGAGGAGGGAAAGGGGGAAATCTGGAAAGGAAAAGGGGACTTGCTCCTTTCTCAAATCACTCCTCTAACACTGATGGACCAAAACTGGAACTTTGGGTGATTTGATTTTTTACACAAGTCACAAAGAGGGAAAGTTGCATAGGTAGTATTAGCTGTTCATAAGTTTTTGGGTTTGTTTGTTTTTTAAAATAAGAGTAATGCTCTGTGCAAAATGCAAGAGGCATATGAGTAGACTAACACTGGATTTCAAATATGTTTTTACAGAATAATCTTGCTGATACGGTCCCTGCTAGGTATGCCAGCGCCACTCAATTATTTCACAAGGATCCTGTTAAAAATGTACAGTTTTTCCAGGTAAGTAAGAGGAACCAAATGAGCATGACTTCCAGTTCCCAGCTCTATAAAATGTGCTACTCTTTGTCTCAGTTCCCCAGGTCTCATTGATCAAGAACTTATTCCCATTCTTACTTTGGCCTTCTTTCCTCTTATTTATTTGTTTAAATGAGCACTTCTTCCTGCATAGAACGAGCTCTCCATGAGGCTGAATGTGATGGCGATGATTGCTCTAAGCATCCTCGTGGCCCCACTGCCAGTACTGGAATTTTAGACTTTGGAGAAGATACTATATTTGCCAGCAATATTAGCATCAACATTTGACCACTAGTCCTGGGCATGTATGACCAGCCTTTGGTTTTGTTACAGGAAGTGCCTCCTGGACAGTCCGTTGAAGACATGGTGGGGAGACCCCTTGTGCATCTTTCAGCTGCCAAGCAAGCAAGTGGGGAGGCAGTCTATTGTGATGACATTCCTCACTACGAGAATGAGCTGTACCTAACACTAGTTACCAGCACCAAAGCCCATGCCAAGATTGTGTACGTATTTCTCCTGCAACAGATATATTTTCTTACACTAGTGATAGCCAAGTGCCCACCACTCTGACAGTTAGAGGATCACTTCAGAGGCACCAGGCACCTCTGCCTCCTCCAGTCTCAAGAACAGGGGTCAGCAAACTTTTTCAGCAGGAGGCCGGTCCACTGTCCCTCAGACCTTGTGGGGGGCCGGACTATATTTTGAAGAAGAAAAAAGGGAACGAATTCCTATGCCCCACAAATAACCCAGAGATGCATTTTAAATAAAACCACACATTCTACTCGTGGAAAAACACCAGGCAGGCCCCACAAATAACCCAGAGATGCATTTTAAATAGAAGGACACATTCTACTCATGTAAAAACATGCTGATTCCCGGACCATCTATAGGCCAGATTTAGAAGGCGATTGGGCTGGATCCGGCCCCCAGGCCTTAGTTTGCCTACCCATGCTCAAGAATGTTACAAAACAAACAAACGTGTAGCCAATTTCCATCACTGAGAGTAGCTTGCAAGAAGAGCTTGGGCTAGAAGAGTCAAGCTGTGTTGTGATTCCAGTCTGCCACATGGCAGCTGGGCAACTTAGGCTTTGGGATTTTGGCCAAGCTTGCTCTAGGGAATCCTTTCTTCAGACACTGCTTACATGAGCTGTGGGGCTAGATAACATAGAGTAATTCTTCTCTGTTCTGTTTCCTCAGTTCTATTGACACCACAGAGGCCCAGAATGTCCCTGGTTTTGTCTGTTTTGTCTCTGCTAAGGATGTTCCAGGGAGTAACATCACTGGGATTGCTAATGATGAAACCGTCTTTGCAAAGGACACTGTATGTAGTTACCTTTCCCCCTTCCTTTTGTAAAATGTGCAATGCTGTACCTAAGGCAAGAGTGGCTAACCTGCAGACTCTGGGCCAGGTTTGGCCTGCCAGCCCCAACTGCTTTCCAAGATCTCCTGATCCGTAAATAAAGTGCAAAGTACCACATCTTCCTCCTCCTCCTCAGATATTGATATTGTATCTTTAAACAGCAACAACGCCCCTCTCCAAACAATACCCCAGACCAAGAGTCTGTTCAGCAGCCTCATCTTTTGTAGTTGGAGTCAGTCAGGGCCTTGCTTTCCCATGCCAGGTGGAAAAGGCCTGCAAGGCAGGGAGCAGGTCTTCCAGGACTTGCAGCCAAGACTGGAGATAAGATAGGAGACACACAGAGAGTGCCCTGAATCTCCACTTCAAGTCAGCATTTCAAACTGCATTAACTGCTGAGTTGCTGGAGGGAATGCTGGTTTTTTTACCCTTGAAGAGGAAGCAGAGGTCTTTCTCTCCAAGCTTAATGCTATGATGCTTAATGCTGAGATCGGGAGATAAAATCCACCTGCCTGTTCTTTAGAAAGGATATTCCCAAATATTGGCTTATGTTTCCTACCTAAAGGCTTCCAGTACCTTTTCACCCCTGTACTCCCCTTCAGAAATTAATAGAAGAAATTCTGTAGTGAATTAGTAGATTTCTGAATGTTCAAAAAGAAAAGAAAAGAAAAAATTGAAGGGAACCTCTACTAATGAAGGAGGATACGTGGGACAAGGGCTAGAATTAAAATAATTGCACAGATAACCTGCAAACTAATTGCAAGATGTTGATGCCTCCCTGATGAAGTATTAACAGTTATTCATGTCAGGAACTTGTTAGTAGAATTCTAAGCATGGGAATGAATGGCAGAAAATAGGATAAGGCACAAGCTTGCTGTACTTGAAATGATAATCAAGGGGAATCGAGCTGGTGCAGACATATTGTGCAAGGCTTCCATCTTGTCTACTCTTATGTGAAAAACAAGTACTTCCACTTGAACTCAGTGGGTCACTTCTGATTGTGTGCATTGAAGTTTTACCTCCTACTGTTATTTAACTGCATATCTTAATTCAAATTCCTACCCCCCCTTTAAATGAAGATGCATTTCAAAGATACCGTATCCAAAATTAAATGCCACAGCACAAAGAACAAAACAGAACTGAGATTCCCAGAAGCCAGTGAATAAACTGAAGTCTTTTGACTTGTAGGTCACATGCGTTGGCCACATCATTGGTGGAATATTGGCAGACACACAAGAACATTCCCGAAGAGCTGCCAGAGCAGTGAAGATCACATATGAAGACCTTACACCGATTGTCACCATTGAGGTAAGGTGACACTAATGCAACCCCCTTCTGAATGATTAGTCGAGATTTTTTTAAAAATCCTTTGGAGGCAGCTATTTGAGTTTTTACTACAGTGGTACCTCAGGTTACATACACTTCAGGTTACATACGCTTCAGGTTACAGACTCCACTAACCCATAAATAGTGCTTCAGGTTAAGAACTTTGCTTCAGGATGAGAACAGAAATCGTGCTCCGGCGGCGTGGCAGCAGCAGGAGGCCCCATTAGCTAAAGTGGTGCTTCAGGTTAAGAACAGTTTCAGGTTAAGAACGGACCTCCGGAACGAATTAAGTATTTAACCCGAGGTATCACTGTACTATGATTCTGATATGGATGGGTGAAAATAGAAAGAGAGAAATAAGACACAGAATATTCCTTTTATTTAATATTTTATTTAGCTCCATACAGCTGCTGTCTGTGTGCTATATGTGTATAGCCTGTGTTCTGTCTGTAGGGGGCAGTCTTTTTGTGCTCTTGGGCCCCTTCTGACGTACAGATGTTGGCCCCTATTCCATTGTGTTGTCCTACATGCATAAAACCCATTCCTCATAGGCCAGAGCCATACAACCTATATCCCCGAGCAGATGGTCCCAGATTGTCTCCCATCCAAGCGTTGGCTAGACCCAGACTTGCTTAGCTCCAGCAGGGACGCCACTTGTGATTTTATCCAATTTATATCCAATGCTGTGCAGGTGGACTTCTGCACAGTATCTAGAGGTCCACTTCCTCTTCTCCATCTTGCAACCCCCCATACACCCTCAAAACCTTCTCTGGAGGTCCTGCAAACCTCTGGAGAAGATTTTGAGGGCACGCTAGAGGCTATACGGTGGAAGTGAGTAAGGGAAAGTCCTGTTATGTGAGTGGAAGTCTGTTGCACTTATTTCAGCGGCAAGGTTAGATACTGATATTAATCCCGATGAATAGGAGATCCAAGTAGGGTGACTGCATCCAATAAAGAGGTAGATCTTGAAGCTTTGGGAGTTGTGAAGAACAGGGAATTGGGTTGTGTGCTGCTTTTTTCACCCCTCAACACTTACACTGCTTCACCAAAGTGTTTTTTCTTCCACACAGCTGTCAAAAGTAGAGGATCTCTGTTCTGTTTTGCCCCTAATCCCAGATGCAAAATAGGTGAGGTTAAGTTTTAGAATTGACCCAACCTTGGCTAAGTTATGCAGCACTTTATCAAGCAGAATGAAAGGCAGAGATTCTAGGGCATCAAGGGCATTTGGAAGCTGTCTGTTGCACTTCCAAATATCCATCATTTTCTTGTAATTTCCCCAGGAAGCCATTGAAAAACAGTCCTTCTTTGAGCTTGTGAGGAAGATTGAGAAAGGGAACATCCAGAAAGGATTTGAAGAGGCTGATCATATTGTAGAAGGTGAGATCCCTTTTTCTTCTTTATAAGGTTATGTGCATCTAAGAAAATCATTATGTTATGCAATCTTCACATGAATCATACTAGTGTAACTCTTGACATTCCAATTCTGGAAAAAATGGAGAACCATCAGTAGAACACATTGGTTTGGTCCATGGTTTGACCCAAGCTCTCCCCATTTCCCAGAATTGGGTGAAACTTGGCAACATTTCCTTGAGCAAACTGGTTGGTTGGAGGCTCCCAACTTGTCTGAGGGCTCCTCCAGGTTTTATCCTGATTTGCTTGCACAAAGCTTACCTTGTGGAGGTTGGAGTGTATCTGATCTTCAGATATCTATGTGGGGAAGTTCTGTGACAAGGAGTGTTCATCCTGCTTGAAGAGTGTTTATACATCTCCCCATTATCATTTGTTCATTCCACACTTTTCAATTCATCCCCCCCATCAACTTCTTAACTGCAAAAAGTCCATTTCTTCTTAAAAGTAGTTTTGTTGCACTTGAATTGTGTGCAACAAATGTCCTGGTATGCGCTTGAAACCCACCCACCTACAAAATACTGACAGTTGGCTGTTGACTGCTCTGGCTAAGAGCACAATGGAGTGGTCTCTACTCTGGGAGGTGTGGCTTGTTTGAGGGCTCTTGCGATGGGAGACTGTAGACTGTTGCATGCCACCCGGATCTCTGAGCGGTGTGAAAGTCCAGGGAATCCATTTTCTTCCTGTTAAGAAAAAATTAAAGAGAAGAGGGAAGGAAGAGAGATTGTTTGGGAACTGGGAGAAGTTCCGCAGGTGGTGCCGTAGGTGGCAGCAAGGTGGTGAAGACAAGTGATAGACACAGGAGCTTCATTTCCTCCTGAGCTCTTAGATTTTGAGCACTCAAAAGAAGAAATTTGGTGGCTGGAAGGCTCAATTAAGTCCCAAATGATCCTTTGGACTTAGATAGTTGCTACATTGGGAGGTTTCTTCTTTTCCCCTTCCAGGTGAGATATATATTGGTGGACAGGAGCATTTTTATCTGGAGTCTCATTGCACTATTGCTGTGCCAAAGAGAGAAGATGGAGAAATGGAGCTCTTTGTATCTACTCAGAACCTAACAAAGACACAGGTGAGGCAATTCCTTGTGAAAGCGTTAAGCTGGCAAATGAAGCTGTGAAATTGAAGTACAAAACCTGTGCGATAATGCTGAACAAAACCCCACCTGGTTCACATAAGTGCATTGCGATTATGTTTGTCTCCTTTTATAAATACTGGATGCTTATGAAGAAGCCACAAGGCAGTGCTGGAATAGAGGCATCCTGTGGTTTTTGTGGAGTACCATCTTTTGCTGTGTTGTGATTTGAGGTTGCCCAGAGTGTGAGATTCAGTCTCCTTGGCCAGCTTGGTTAGCAGAAATTTATGGCCTCGCCTTCTATGAATTTGTGTGACTTCAGTTTATTTGTGGCACACCCATTTCCACCTCAGAAGTATTCTACCTACCTGAAAATTAATGGAATCAGAGAAACAGAATGTAACATTTCCCTCCTCCACTGTAGACCTTTGTACCAGTGGGGAATCCACAAATACAGATGTTAATTTCAGCAGAGGAATTTTCCTCAGCCTACGTTTTATTTGAATTTTAGCTGCTGAGAATCATTGGTGGGGAGAGTGCTATTGCATTTGGGTCCCTTCCATGGGCGTCTGGCTTGGCTGCTTTGAGAAC
This sequence comes from Podarcis muralis, assembly GCF_964188315.1. Taxonomy (NCBI): domain Eukaryota; kingdom Metazoa; phylum Chordata; class Lepidosauria; order Squamata; family Lacertidae; genus Podarcis; species Podarcis muralis. The sequence continues at coordinate 32,383,844 of NC_135657.1, forward strand.
AGGTGTTGGACTAGATTCCCAGGGCTCTTCTCATGTTTTTAGGACAGCAGCCGGGGAAATAAAGCATTTAAAATAAATTTCTGCCAGCCCTGAAACCACAACTTGTCAGCACCTCCCCTGATGATGCTATTTGCACTTGAAAAACAAAAACAAAACTCTGCATGCTAGATTTGCACCTTCAAAAAGCTGCATGTTTGTGGAGAAATGGAGGCATTTATATTTTATTCTTCAAAGCTACCAGTCCTTCTTTCCCACTCAACTTTGTAAAAAGTCCTATGTAAATAAATAGACACCAAAGAGACTTGGACTTTGTGCTTCTTTGTGCTATTAATTACAGGTGAGCCAGTAAGCTGGCCAAAGATGTTTCAGAGCAGTACTAGAAGTTCCAGTGAGACGCTCATTAATTGGTGACACTGTATTGTAGTGTATATATAAATGTCTTTTCAAGAGTAGGATTGCTCTTGTGTCTTGTTCTCAGTGACTCTATTGTTGCCTGTAGGCTGATGTGGTTTTTTGTTTTTTGGTACCAGGAATTTGTTGCCAATGCCTTAGGGGTCCCGTCAAATCGAATTGTGGTTCGAGTCAAGAGAATGGGAGGAGGATTTGGAGGCAAAGAGACAAGAAACACCATTGTCTCTACAGTTGTAGCAGTGGCTGCAGATAAGTAAGTTGTGACGAATTGGCCACATTGGGATAACCTGAAGTTGAATATTAGGATAACTCTTGGTTGTTTATAAGAGGATCAAGATAATGGACTTGTTTCAGATCATCTGCATTTACTTTGGCAGGATGGTTACCCTGCTCCTTTCACCACTTAGGAGTTCATAATTCAGTGATTCTGAGAACATCGCATAAGAACCTAAGAAGAGCCCACTGGATCAGGCCAATGGCCCGTCTAGTCCAGCATCCTGCTCTCAGTGGCCACCCAGTTGTCTATGGGAAACCCACAAGGAGGATTCAAGCACAATAGCACCCTCCCCTCCTGAGGTTTCCAGCAATTGTTATTCAGAAGCATTACCACCTCTGATTGTGCAGACAGAGCAATAGCCATCATAGCTAGCAGGCACTGATATACTTTTCCTCCATTAATTCATCTAATCCTCTTTTAAAGCCATCCTAGATGATACTGGAGAAGACCTCCATTTTCTGTCTTCCGCATGAATGCTCAAAGGCAAGGGAAATTTGTGAAAAATTTTCCATTCCTTTGTGTGTGAGAGAAACAGTGTGATCTAGACATCCACATAACTGAGCATCTTTATTTGTGTTGCTCTACGCATGATGGGGGACTACTCTTCTCCAGCATGGGGAAGAGCAGCAGCCTCCACTGCTGTGAAGGAACATGATGGAAACCAGTTTACGGTGTGATTTGACTTTTGACTTGTTTGCTGTTGATTATAAATGTGGTGAGGTATTGTAAATGGTCAGCCCACCCACATCTTGTATCTTTAGAGAAGGTCACTAGTTTAACAAGGACTAGGTTTTGCAGCCACTAGACTCCTGGATCAACAGGCTAAAGGGATTCCCCCTCCCCACCACAGCTTTGATATTCCGAACTATTTATATCTTCCCTGGGATAGCCTGCCCCTCTCCCTACTCCACAACAGAACATGTTTTTCTGAGTTTTAGATGTTAGCCCCAGTTCAAAAGCAGGCCTTCGATGTGGTTGAAACTAAATTCAGAAACAAAGATTTTCCCTTTTTTTTGTTCGTGAGCTTTTTTTTGTTCTTTTTTGGGGGGGTTGGTCCTTTTCTATATATCTCCTTTTTGTTAAATTTGTGAAATTTGAATAAGACTTTTAATAAAAGACTTCGGTTTTTTAAAAAATTAAATAAAATGAAATAATGAAATGAAATGAAATACTATACTATACTATACTGCACTGCAGTGCACTGCACTGCACTGGTGAAGGACCAGCATTGGCTGGTACAATTGGGAGGTGAAGGAGTAAGTGCAGAATCCTATTGGAGGTGGCATCATGGGGTTGGGGTGGGGTGTAGTGACTTCAAAGCTGTTGTGGGGCAGGGGAGCAGAGCTGGACAGTAATAGTCACTGACGGACAAATCAGAAAAACTCAAGCCAAATTTAACTTGATCTAGCATGTTCATCTTCAGGAGACTCTAGGAAAAGTAGATGAAAAGTATCTTCATGGTTCATTGCAAAAGAAGAATTCTTCCTTCTAAGGCAAGCAAAAAACAAAAACAAGCTTAATTATTAAAGTGAGACTGTTAATTTTCAACACAGTTAGTTCTGGAAGCTTTGCCAACAGACTAATTCTGCATCACAGAAGCTACCAGAACCACCTGGAACCCACTGGATTCCTGTAAGTTCAATGGTGGACAGAGCAGCTGTGGTCCTCCAGATGTTATTGGACTAAACTCCCACCATCCCTGAGCATTGGCCACCCTGGGCCAATGGACATCTCAAATTTGTGTTTTCAGGATCAACACTTTTATTGTGACTGTTGTCTGTTTTAACTGTTTTTAATCTAAATATTAAACTGTTGTAATCTGCCCTGGGTCATGCCGATGAGGAGCAGGTAATAAATTTAATAATGACAATGACAATAGGATTTGGAGTTCAACATCTGGGAGACCATAGTTTTGCCACCACTGATGCAGAACTTCTGGATTTCAAAACAGGCTCTGGAAGGTGTGGGGGGATCCAACCTTCTAGTTAGAACTATAGAATAAGATAATTAGTATTGGGTACTGTCAGAGACTGCCTCCAGGTCCCAGCTCACAGAAGACCAACGCTAGCCAGTAGAACTGTACAAAAGTCTTTATTGAAGTTTAGTTTCCATTTTCAAGCCCTAGCGTGCGTCTCTACGTCTAGACCCTAGACCAGCGAAGCCTCGTCTGAGTCTCCGCCCCCTGTACACCAGTTTAAGACTCTAGCCTTACTCCACCTTCTTCGTTTCTCCTTCCGCCTCTGGGTCCTACTACCCCCCGGGGTGCCTTCCTTCCTGGACGCCTCGGAGGCGGACCCCTCGGACTCCTCCCCCTCTCTTCGGCGGGCTTTGGGACCTGGCTCCCTCTCCGGGCTGCTCATTGCGCCACCCTCTTGTACATTTGAACTTGGCGCGCGCGCGCTGCCTCTGACCTTCCTTTTGACCGTTTCCTCGCTCTCTGATGCAGGCGTGGCTAACCCTGACTCCTCTCCTTCCGCTGACGGAAAGCTGCCTGCTGCCGATGCCTGGGACTCCTCCCCCTTACTGCTCTCCGGTGGGGAAGCTGGTCCCGATTTCCAACTGCTGCTTTCTGAGTCCCCTCTGGCCCCTCCTTCCTGGGGTGTTCCCTCTGGCAACCCCCTAGCTCTGACCACGGGAGCCCCTTTCTGTGAATCCTCTGATTCGCTGGAGAGACTTAGAGACCTCGGACGGCTATCATCGCTGACCTCTCCCTCGGATTCCTCTCCCTCGGTCTCTAATTCCTCCCTTTCCTGTCCCTCTGCTCCTGAACCCCTGACAGGTACTTTAGGCAGAGAAAAGAGCAGAGCCTTTAAAAGCAAGTCCTACAATAATTTATTTTAAAGTGGCAACTCCAATTCAGTGGCATTGCCCAAATTCAGAAATTCTGGAAATGGATCAGTGAGTAAGATGCATGAAATAACAGGGATTTGGGAGGCTATAGCACTACTTCCCGTGCCTTTGAAATAACTTGGAACAGGACAGGAAATTGCCATTTGCTGATGGAAGCAAAGTGATTGATTAAAAACACTGGGAAGTGAAAGATCTACCGTTAATTAAAATATGGAGAAATAAATGTTAGGATGTTTTCAGCTGTCCACAGTAGACTTATTGGATAAAGAGGAAGGATGATAAAATACACAGGATTCCTCAGTGAATTTTTCAATATTGGAGCAGACACACTGGAAATATTAATTACAGCTTTGTCAATGAGACAACTGCACAAATTGATGAACTGGGCACCAGGCAAGAACATTTTTTAAATTTTCCCAGGCCTTCTAACTTATGTTGTAGCTTCGTATTGCTTTAGCCCTGTGACATTTAAATTTCTCTGCCTTTTAGTTTTAATGCATTAAGGCTCCCCTTCTGTGTGCATTTATCCAGGAATAAGCTACACTGAACACAGTGTGATTTACTTCTGAATAAATATGTTGTTAGTGCTGCAAAATCTTTCCTCCTTTACTCTGTTTCAAAGTCATTTTTTATAGTGATGCTTTATAATCAGTTACCTTGTCTCACCTGCATTTTATTAACTTATCGTAAGTTTGTTTTTGTTTTTTAAATCCCTGTAAGTTCAAATTCGGTTTTTGGGATGGCCTCTAAATTGTACATATGTATGTATGAAAATCTTAGTCATGCTGGCCACATGACCTGGAAGCTGTACACCGGCTCCCTTGGCAAATAAAGCAAGATGAGCGCCACAACCCCAGTCGGCCACGACTGGACCTAATGGTCAGGGGTCCCTTTACCTTTACCTATGTATGAAAATAAATTGTGTCAATTATATGACACAGGCTCATTCTCAGCCTGATTTTGGTGCCCTTACAGGACTGGTCGCCCAGTAAGATGCATGCTGGATCGAGATGAAGATATGCTGATTTCTGGTGGAAGACATCCCTTTTTGGGGCAGTATAAGGTAAATTGAAATGTTGGCTGTTGTTGTTTTAAGAGAAGTAGGCCATCTTGGGAAGGTCACATTAAAAAATGTAAGGGGATCTTTAGGTCCAATGCATTGTTCATTCCTACACAACAGGGATGGTCAACTTTTTTTCAGCTGACGGCCATAGTCACCCATTGCCAACCCTGTGGGGGCTGCATGTCAAAGATGGGTGTGGCCAAAGTGGTTGATTTGGAGTATAGAGCATTTGGAGATATATGGACTGCCAGTATTAGCAGTACAGTCGTACCTTGGATCTTAAACGTCTTGGCTCCCAAACAAATCAGCTCCCGAACGATCAAAACCCGGAAGTGAGTGTTCCGGTTTTTTAATGTTCTTTTGGAAGCCAAACTTCCGACGGGGCTTCTGCAGCTTCCGATTGGCTGCAGGAGCTTCCTGCAGCCAATCAGAAGCCGCGCTTTGGTTTCTGAACGTTTTGGTAGTCGAACGGACTTCCGGAATGGATTCTGTTCGACTTCCAAGGTACGACTGTATGTGGAATGCTGCAGATAGGAAGAAGAACACCACTAAACAGGGCTGCTGGAATCTACCAATAGCTATCTTTTAGACTTTGGGTTTATGGAGCATGAGGTATAAGACTGTAGCTCAATGGCAGAGCACATGTTTTGCATACATCAAATAAATCCTGCATCAATAAATCCTGAAGAGCCACTGCCACTCAGTGTAGACGGTAGTGAGCTAGGTAGACCAAAGGGTCTGACAGCTTCCTAGCTTCGTTTCTTCCTAAAACATCTGTAATTGTAACAGGTGAATTCTGTATTCCTCCATCCTTTGTTTCTTCCAGGTTGGCTTTAAGAAGAATGGAAGGATTACTAGTCTAGATGTGACATATTACAGCAATGGAGGGAATTCTGTTGATCTTTCTCATGGCGTGAGTCAAGGATACATTCTGCTCTGTTTCATTTCTGATTCTAAGAGGGAGAAAAAGTAGTTTGGGGTGACTGGTTGAGAAGCATACCCAAGCCTCTGTATGTGTACACACACACACACACACACACACACACACACACACACACACTGCACCTACCTCCTTAAGTCAAAATGGTCCCATCCTGAAATTGTGCTTCATTAAACAAAGATCAGTTGTCCCCAAGCCTTCTCTAATGGGGACAGTTTTAATGTTTGATGCAACATCTTGACCACTACTTAACCTGCAATTTCAGTTAGGGATTTAAATAGAAAGATGACAGTATTGTTGTAAAAATTCAGTGCTCCCAATAGTTATTTATTTATTGTGTCTATACTACATCTTTGCCTCCAAGGGGCTAATAGGTCTACCTATTCTTTAATTACAGTGGTACCTCGCAAGACGAATGCCTCGCAAGACAAAAAAATTGCTAGACGAAAGGGTTTTTGGTTTTTTGAGCTGCTTCGCAAGACGATTTTCCCTATGGGCTTGCTTTGCAAGACGGAAACGTCTTGCAAGTTTGTTTCCTTTTTCTTAACACTGTTAATACAGTTGTGACTTGACTTCAAGGAGCAACTCATAGAACGTGGTGTGGTAGCCTTTTTTGAGGTTTTTAAAGACTTTGGTGATTTTTGAAGCTTTTCCAAAACTTTCCCGACACCGTGCTTCGCAAGACGAAAAAAATCGCAAGACGACAAAACTCGTGGAATGAATTAATTTCATCTTGCGAGGCACCACTGTAGTTGCCACAACCACCCTGTGTGATAGGGTAGGCTGAGAGGCAGTGACTGACTCAAGGTCACCCGCTGAACTTCATGGCCAAGTGGAGATTTGAAATTTCATCTCCCAGGTTCTAGTCTAATCACTGCACCACGCAATATATGAGGATGAGCATACATTTGCTGCAGTTGGTGTGTGGGTGAAAAAAAACATGTAAATGATAACTTGTTAGTTAGTGCAACTTATGATTGTAGAGTCAGAAGAACAAAAGCATTGTTCATAGATTAAGTCTTTCTTTTAAAGTTCATAAGTCTATTTTTGACCTGCTTTTTATTGGTGGTCACCAGGTTATGGACAGAGCATTGTTTCACATGGACAACTCGTACAACATTCCAAACATCAGAGGCATAGGCAAAGTCTGCAGAACCAACTTGTCCTCCAACACAGCATTCCGTGGGTTTGGGGGTCCCCAGGGAATGATGGTTACCGAGTGCTGGATGAGCGACATTGCCATGAAGTGTGGGCTGCCAGCAGAAGAGGTATGTGCAGGGCTGGATTTAGGTTTGATGAGGCCCTAAGCTACTGAAGGTAAGGGGGCCCTTTATATGTCCAGCTGTCCTTTGTCAACAACAAATTGTCACTGTTTTTTGTGTTGAATATATGCTATATGGTAATTTATGTACCTAATAGAGATCTAAAGCCATTTGCACGTGTTGCCATGTAACCAGTCCATGCAGAATGTAGGCACCCTATATATAGAAATGAGCAAACCGGTGATATTTTAGGGAGCCGGCTAGCCCATTACTTAGCATAGGAGCCTACACAACACAAAACATTGTTGCTATATGTAAGTTTTATTTTATTTGTTTTTTATCATATATTTTGGAAATGTACATCCAGGGTTTTCCCCCCTTTAATTTTTTGGGGGGCCTCCAAAAGAGTGGGGCCCTAAGCTATAGCTTGTTTAGCTTATACTGTATGTAAATCAGGCGCTGGATATGTGCTCTTAGAGGGAAAGGCTGGACATTTCCATAAACCCTGCATGCTTCGGCCAAAGGATGTTAAAGAAATGAGATGTCACCAGTTCGATACCCGTGAGCTTGTTTTGCAGCTTTACATTGGGTAATGTAATCTCAGCATTGACACTGATTGTTAGAGTCCTTTATGGGTTGGATATCTAAATGATATTACATATCAAGGGTGTTGTGTGTCATTCCTTTATACTCCAGTGGGAAGTGGTCGTTAGCCTCCTTCAGCGCAACACTTCACCCAGCCGGAAGAGTGAAAGAGAGAAAGAGAACAAATGGGTGAAGTGGAGAGAGGATGGGTGTCTGTGTGCTTCTGCTTTTTATGAATGGATGCATGTGTATGTTCGTGTGGATGGATGGATGTGTGTGTTTGTGAGATGGATGAAGTGTGTGTGTGGGATGTCCCTCTGTCTACGTTTTGGTTTGGCTGTACTGAGCACCATTGCTGTGTAGCCCCCTTCTCTGAAGGGAATGCAACCCTTGACCCTGAAATGGCTGCCCACTACAGAATTTTGGGGGAGCTGACCTCCATGTTTAGGAAGGCGTGTTTAGGATCAAGATGCCCAGCATTCCACATTCTGTTAAAGTCATTCTTCCAAAAGTCTCGTTGGTGACCTTGACCATGTGGGTTTTGCTTTGGAAAGGTTCGAAAACTCAATCTCTATAATGAAGGAGACCTGACTCACTTCAATCAGAAGCTAGAAGGGTTCACCTTGCGAAGATGTTGGGACGAGTGCCTTGCAAATTCAGACTATCACTCCAGAAGGAAACTTATTGATGAGTTTAATCGGTAGGTATCTTGCTTTTCAGAGTGATATCAAATATACTTAAATATTCTATAAAGGCCTAATTAGTAAGCCTGGAATTAAAGTCTGAATCAAATTTCTCCCCCATCCATACAAATCATCTTTGCAGAAGGTGTAATCATTTTGGGAAAACATTAACCCATTGTGTTTTAAAAGAGAAGCTCAAAATCAATGAAAAGTGCAATGTTGATTTGTTGATTTCAGTTCTCTCCCTGGACCCATTCCTATGAAGTCTTATTCTGATGCAAAATTGTGTAGGAAAAGAGAGCATGCCAGAGAAAGCAGTTTAGGGATGGGTGCATGCTGCAAGGGAACAAGAGTCTGACATCATTCTGTTTCCCCAGGAAGAATCGCTGGAAGAAGAGAGGCATGGCCATTATTCCAACCAAGTTTGGGATCAGCTTCACAGTTCCCTTTCTGAATCAGGTTGGCAAGCACCCTTTGTGCATCCTTTGTGACTCTTGTTTTGCTAATGTTGTGGGGGGGGGGATACCAGCCCCCACCCTAGTCAGTGAATACATGGGCTGAAGAGAAATGAAGTAGTGCTTTCTTAAGTATTGAATCCACCAAAAGTTAATTTTTAGGCTTATTGGATCATATCTGTCTTCTCTCTCTCTCTCTCTCTCTCTCTCTCTCTCTCTCTCTCTCTCACACACACACACACACACACACACACACACGTCTATCCAAAGTAGCATTCAATCTCTTGTTCTAATAGAGCCCTTGCCCTTGCACAGTGGAACTCCGCCCCCCTTCCAAATCTGCTCTGGGGTTTCTTGCAACCCTCCAGAGCAGAATTGAGGAGGGCACAGGGCATGCACAGAGGGAGGAGAAGCGGAAGCAGTACAGTAGCATAAATGTAAATCCTTGCGCCAATGGAACAAAGGCCTTGGATACTGCCTGAAGCGAGGAATGTTGATTTGTATGTAGACGATGCCTGTGACGTGTGCTTCAGAGAGCTCGTGTGTCAAAACAGTCTTTGACAGCCTGTCTCTCCGATTTCTGTTGTAGGCTGGTGCCCTGGTACATGTGTACACGGATGGTTCAGTGCTGCTCACGCATGGTGGGACTGAGATGGGCCAGGGCCTCCATACCAAGATGATCCAGGTAAACTATGAATGCATTAATTGTCTGGTGCTGTTTTGATTAACATTATCCATTAAGTAGCCCTGCTTAGGGAAGTTTTTAATGTTTGATGTTTTATTCTATTTTTAATTTATTGGGAGCCGCCCAGAGTGGCTAGGGAAACCCAGCTGGATGGGTGGGGTAATAATAATAACAACAACAACAACAACAACAACAACAACAACAATAATAATGATAATGATAATAATATATTATTATCCATTAAATGTATTAAAAATGTACTGCAGCATTCATTTTCAGAATGTTATCTTACAGATGTTGCAATTTCACCCCACATCCATTCTAATTTAAATGTGGATATGTAGGATGAAATCCAAAGAATGGGTTCTTGTGGGAAGAATTTAATAATAAACAAACTTTTACTCAGAGCAGTCATGGCCATTAATGTCTACCCTGAGTAAGAGTTGATTAACTACAACCCTTACTTTCTCACAAGGTATGGAGGATGTGTAGCAGGATTACAAAGCAGCATTCTTCAGAAGCGTAGCAACTTTCCTGTGTGTTTTGATTTTACTTGCAAATATAAATTAAGATGGATCAGGAAAATATCCCACAGTTGCATAACAGGACAGAATACAGGACTATTCAAAAGTCTTTGGAGCTTTGTGGACTTGGAATAAGAAGAACTGTTTCAAGTCCTACGGATTTCATTGGTGGCGATGACAACTGCGGTGAAGTTCACGTTTGGGCATTGTCTCTCTGCAGGTTGCCAGCAGGACTCTTGGAATTCCCACCTCCAAGATCTACATCAGTGAGACAAGCACCAACACAGTGCCAAATGCATCTCCAACAGCTGCTTCTGTTAGTGCTGATATCAATGGGATGGCCGTCTTGGTAAGGGATAGAACTCAACACACTGCTCTACAAGGGATGCTACCGATTCTGTCTGCAGTGCACTGCATTTTCACCCCAGAAAGAATCTGTCTCGTTGCCTCTATGAAGATAGGCCTTGTGAGAGGCTTCTAGCAGACTTTGCTTTAGGAGGAAAGCACACTATCAGCATGTGTGCTGCTTAAAAGTGCCCAGTGTGATGACTTTAACAGTAAAGGAGCCAACTACAGTGGTACCTCTGGTTACATACGCTTCAGGTTACAAACTCCCCTAATCCAGAAATATTACCTCAGGTTAAGAACTTTGCTTCAGGATGAGAACAGAAATTGTGCTCTGGCGGCGCAGCGGCAGCAGGAGGCCCCATTAGCTAAAGTGGTGCTTCAGGTTAAGAACAGTTTCAGGTTAAGAACAGACCTCCGGAACGAACTAAGTACTTAACACGAGGTACCACTGTATGTGCATTCTCTGGTGATGTGGCGAATGTTAGGTTGTTTCCAAATTGAACAATGGTATTAACTTAGGAAATACGTTAATGCTACATCGGAAGCTCTCATCTACTGTGTCAAACCACTGGTCTGTCTAGCTCAGTGTTGTTGACATTGATGAGCAGCAGCTCTCTGGGACTTCAGGTGATAATTGGTCCCAGGCATCTCTGGGGATGCTGTGGATTGAACCTTGGACCTTGCCCATTTCTAGCCAGAGTCTTCTGTTAAAAGCATAGTTAGTCAAAAGAGTACAAGACATTCTGAAGCCTGTGATATGTGGGCACCTGTTGTCACATCTGGATTAATGAAAATGAGAATACCTGGTGGCAATTTGCTGTGATATCAAAAGATGCATGCTGCTTGCTTTGAATTGTTTTTCTTTCTTTCTTTTAGAATGCTTGCCAGACTATCCTGAAGAGATTGGAGCCAATCAAACTTGCTAAGCCAAAAGGTTCCTGGGAAGACTGGGTATGTTTGCGTCTGCTGCAGTTTGGAAGCATGGTGTGGATTTGCTAGCATTAGGGAAATCTCAATTATCTATTAATTCATTGTGGCGTGACAGGGGCTAAAGGGAACTGGCTGATACTCTTGCAACTCTTCCAGCAGTTCTGTAAGCCCCAAACAAGTATGAAGCTTTGTGACTTCAGCAAGAGAAACTTGGGATTCTAGTAGGGAACTGGCTGATACTCTTGCAACTCTTCCAGCAGTTCTGTAAGCCCCAAACAAGTATGAAGCTTTGTGACTTCAGCAAGAGAAACTTGGGATTCTATATACCCAAGGTGCTGATGCAATTGATACACCTCTGAACTGTGATGGTTTGTGAATCTTAAGCAGCTTCCCCTCCTTGCCCCTCCCTTTAGCTTGGTCCCTGTCCCACTTTATCTCACCATCTTGTGCCATCACCATCCTACACTGACATTCTGTGGTGTGGCTTCAAAGGGCTGTTGCTGGCACTCTGTTCTGAAGTGACCTGTGCTATAGGATGGGGTGTTTTCTTTACACCCACACACACCCACACACACCCACACACCAGAAAACAGTCCGTCCATAGAGCCAGTGTGGTGTAGTGGTTAAGAGCGCTGGACTCGTAATCTGGTGAACCGGGTTCGATTCCCCGCTCCTCCACATGCAGCTGGTGGGTGACCTTGGGCTAGTCACACTTTTCTGAAGCCTCTCAGCCCCACTCACCTCACAGAGTGTTTGTTGTGGGGGAGGAAGGGAAAAGGAGATTGTTAGCCACTTTGAGACTCCTTCGGGTAGTGATAAAGCGGGATATCAAATCCAAACTACTCCTCCTCCTCCTCCTCCTCCTCCTCCTCCTCCTCCTCCTTCTTCATATGAGTTGGTGAGCATAATTTTGACGTGATTAGTTCTTGTGATCTATTTTATTTGGGGCTTTAGTTTTTCTGTTGTAAATTGTATTTAGTGTTTTGTGATGCATGTAAATCCCTCCATGAACTTGAGTGGCATTTCTGATGTTGATTTATATGACGATGATAACAGATGATGATGATGGACTAGGCTTCTGAAAGTTGCCCTTAGATTTTTTTTCTCTCTTCATGATTTGGAATGAAGATATCTCTCAAGAGTGAAATCTGTTTAACAGCTCCATTTGTGCACTATTTCACAAAGTTGGGCCTGGTGGGTCTAGAGGTGTCAAATGTAAGGCTTGTTGATAATGGTGCTCCCCTTTTTGCACATGGATAGAGTGCACTCATTTGTATTATGTTGAAAAAACACACCCATTGCTAGCTTTTCCAGAATGCATTGTAGCTATTTTAGTTCAGCAGAACTAATTAAAAAAAACAACCCCAGACACAAAGAACTCTGTGTGTTTTCATTAGGTGTCAGCAGCCTACTGTGATTGTGTGAGTTTGTCGTCTACAGGATTTTACAGGTGAGTCAGAACAGGACCCAAGTGGGATTCCAAATAATGCTTCTAAATGTTATTGAGTGCTCTTTATCTCGACTGGTCTGATATTTCAACTAATTTCATGAAGTGTGCATATAATAAGAAGATATGATCTAGTAATCTCTTCCTTGAAGGCTGGATTCTATATAAACGTTATGTGCCTGCTAACTTTTCCTTGGCACTAAAGTCACCTGCAGTCTCTACTTGACCCATGGCATACAAATGTAAAAGCAGTTCCCATTCATTCAAATCATACCTTAAAGTGTTAAGGCTCCAAAGTAGAATCAACCCTTTAATATTCCCATTCTGTAAACACAGAATTCAGAACTATGCATCTCCTACAAGCTTCAGAAGACCTTAGATAAGGTGTGGAAAAGGTGACACCCTCCAGACATTCAGACTCCAATTCCCATCAGCCCCAGTCAGCATGGGCAAGGGTTGGGGTGATGGAAATTGGAGTCAACAACATCTGGACAGGAGCAACATTGGCTACCCCTTGCCTTGGAGCTCTGTCTCCGAACTTAGATTTCAGTTTACTTTATTTAAAGTGCCATTTTGGTGTAGAAACTCAGGCTCCACAAGAGCTTTCAAGCTCGCTTGCCAATTCTTTATGTGCAACATCATTTGCAATGCCCTACTTTCTGCAGTAGTTTTGGGAATCAAACAGGCAAAAAGTTTAAGCTTATAGAGCTGAGTAAAAATGATCTCCTCAAATTATCCACACTCTCTGTGGGTGGTAAAAACAGAGGAGGGCATTTTACTGAAGACTGAACTTCTCTCACAGCTTTAGGTGGAGCTGGAAAAAAAGGGGAAACATTTAAAATTCGCAATAAATTAATTTTTGAAATGTTTTGTATTGAAAGGAAACTCGATTTTTAGTTCACACTTGTGAATAAAGGAAGCGATGCACTAAGATAGGATGACTGAAAGGAGTAGAGATCACGTCCATTGCTTTCTTCAACATTATTAAACAGTATTAAAATTGGATCTACCATCGTATCCAGAACTGGAGCAGGTGCCAAAGGGATGTGGGCCTGGGGAGAGGCCCAGAGGCCAGACAGAGAAAGCTGGAGGGCTGCATTTGGCTCCCTGAGTTTCCCCAACCATGGATTATTATCAGTGTCCTGGCTTGTTCCATAATAATGTAGTAGGCCCAATGTTGTAACTCCTTGGAGTTACATGAGTAAAGAGGAAGAAGCCTAGTTCTAGAGGTATATGGACAAGAAGTTGGAGAGCAACTAAAAATCTGGTGTGGTTGAAAGATAAAAAGGGAGAGGTGGGGATCTGGCCTGGCATAGTTCACAGAGCAATCAAAGGCATGCAGATCTACAAACTTTGGCTAATCATAATTACTGGCCTGATCCTCAAAACTCCCTGAATTCTTGTTGAGTCCAGTAACTTGCATTTTTGCCCAACAGGAAGTGATTCAGTGGAGTAAGAAAAAGACCTTTCTTTTAGTCAAGTGATGAGTAAAATTCCTGCAGATTTCATTTTTTCCTTCTTTCTTGCCACCCTTAAGAATTCCAGACCTTGGTTATGACTATGAGAAAAATGAAGGAAAGCCCTTCTGTTACTTCTCTTACGGTGTGGCTTGTTCTGAGGTTGAGATTGACTGTCTGACAGGTGACCATAAGGTAAGTAGGCTAGGCAGATTTGTCAAAAGTATTTCTTTGTTCTGGTGGATTGGGAAAGTACCTAATAACCTGAGTATATTTGATAAGGAAGTTTATTTCCAGCTCTGGTATTCGTTGAGTGAAATACCTGACTTCTCTGTGTATATCAGGGATGGTCAACCTGTGGCCAACCAGAGGCAGTTGAACTCCAACTCCCATCAGCCTCAGCCAGCATGGCCAGGGATGATGGGAGGTATAGTCTAAACTTCTGGAGGAAACGCATATAATTGGCCAATATATACTTCACGGTGATTATGTTCTGAGAATGGTTCCCACGCAAGCCACTAGCTATGAAGACTTATACCCAAGTTTCAAAGGCTCCAGATATTTGACTTCCATCCAAAAGCCAACACCTTTTTGCTGAAGTACTCTTCACGTCTATTTCCCCATGATCTTTGCAATAATCGTGTAACTTAGGCCACCTCTCTTAGCTCAGGCTAAGCTAATAAATAGCGGCTTCTCCTAGACAATATGGCACATTCATGGCTGAGCTGAGAGTTCATCTCTTCCAAGTCGGAGCTCAGGCTCAGAGCTACTATGTGACAATTCAGGTTCAAGTGAGACTTGGGGAAAAGGCACATCTCAGTGGTAGAGCATCCGCTCTGCCTGGAGCAGGTACCGTGCTAAATCCTTAGCTTCTCCAGGTAGAGCTGATGAAAAACTCCTGCCTGAAAAGCTGGAGAACAGATTAAACAGTACTGAACTAGATGGGCCAGTGGCCTGACTCTAAGGCAGCCTCTTGATGTTCATATGTTGCCCTTTTAATTCATTGCATAAAGTGAGTCCTGTACTTACTCAGCCTTTGCTTTTGCCGATATTTAGAATGTCCGCACAGACATCGTGATGGATGTTGGCACCAGCTTGAACCCGGCTATAGATATAGGGCAGGTAAGCAATGCAACACGATCCTTTTCTGTGGCGCTGAAGCGGGTCTGCATGCTAGCTAGATTATTAAATTGGCCAATGAGCAGCAACAGGCCTGATAAACAGCAGCATGAACTGTTGTGGCAGGAGAGATGGTTAATTGCTAATTTATTATTCGCTTGTTTTTGCTCATCAAGATTTTGGCAAATGATTCATTTCTGCACAATGAAACGGGAAAAATTAGATCTAGTGTTCATTGCACTGTTCCCAAGCTTTTGTTTTGCATTCTCCAAGTCAGTTACTCTAGAGTAATTCTATTTACTTCAGTGGCCCTATTGCACCAAGTAGTCAAAGGAGTCTTGTTTTGGATAGGCTAAACCTCATATTTTTGGGTTCCTTTTTCATTTTAACCTGCAGACCACCTGAACCCTTAAAACTAGACATACTAACCTAAACTTGAGGCTTCCTGTACCAGCAACTAAATACTGAAATTGGGCAGATACAGATAAATTTGTTTATGAATCATCACTCATGATGACCATATGCCACAAGGTCATTCTGCTATTATCCCATAAATATTTGGACTACCAATATTTATTACTAATACCAGCAGTGGCAGCACTCCTGCCACTCCTGCATGATGTTCATTTAGCATCAAACATGTCCTAGCCAATGAGAAAAATTAACTGAAAAGTTCCACATGGCTATGGGATGAAAACTGCCTTGGTCATTTTGGAGGACTCCTACTTCTCAATTCAGTTCTGATTGGGGAAGCCCAGGAGACATCAGTGGCCTTGGGTGGCATTCAAATACATTTTACTCAGAGTAGACTAGTTGAAATTAATGAGCATGACTGAGTTAGGTCCATTTATTTCAGTGGGTCTTCTCTGAGTAAAATTTAGTTGAATGCCACCCCAGGAGTGCTCTCTACCAGCTTTGGTTGGGATGGTCTTGCTGTGGTGATTTGGTCATGTCCAAACAAGACTACTGCAATGTGCTCTGTTTGGGGCTGACTTTTTATTTTGTGTCTGATTTGATTTTTGTGTGTTTACATTTACAGATAGAAGGAGCCTTTGTCCAAGGAGTTGGGCTTTTTACCCTGGAGGAGCTGCGTTATTCCCCAGAAGGCAACCTGTACACCCGCGGGCCTGGAATGTACAAAATCCCTGCATTCGGTGACATCCCAACAGAGTTTCATGTGTCTCTTCTCCGGGACTGTCCAAACAGCAAAGCCATCTATTCATCCAAGGTACAGTATCATCTGGAGCAGCAGGTTTTCCCACAGACATTGCACATTTTGACACAAAATAAACTGCAGTGAGGGAATGAGGAATGCTATTTTGCCTTATATTTCTTAGAGCAGGGGCTCCCAAACTCTGATCCATGAGATTCATTCAACTGGTCCATGGCATATCTGGGTTTGTTTCTGGGATACAACCCATGTACTAAAGAGACCAATGGACTATAATAATGTGGCTTGATCTTTACACAATATTGCCTTCTTTTGGACCTACCAGGTTCAATCCCTGGCATCTCCATATAAGGCAGGGAGAGAACGCTTCCTGAAACCCTGGAGAGCCAATGGCAGTCAGTGTAGGCCATGGACCAATGGTGTGAGGTGGTCTAAGGCAGCTTACTATGTTCCCAGTACAGTGGTACCTCGGGTTGCGAACACCTTGGGTTACAAACACCTTGGGTTACAGACTACTAACTCGGAAATAGTACCTCAGGTTAAGAACTTTACCTCAGGATGAGAACAGAAATCGTGTGGCGGCAGCGCGAGGCCCCATTAGCTAAAGTGGTACCTCAGGTTAAGAACAGTTTCAGGTTAAGAACAGCCCTCCGGAACAAATTAAGTTTGTAACCAGAGGTACTGGCCATGGGTACTGCATACTGTGAGCTGTGAATTAGTAGTGGCTGGAGCAATGCTTAATGCTCTTCAATCTCTCTAGGCTGTCGGTGAACCTCCCTTGTTCCTGTCAGCCTCCGTGTTTTATGCCATCAAAGATGCCATCGTCTCTGCCAGGGAAGAATCGGGACTGAAGGAGCCATTCCGACTAGACAGCCCAGCCACCCCAGAGAGAATACGCAATGGTTGTGTGGATAACTTCACCAAACTGGTAGGTTAACTGGCCTCTTTTCTCACGATTTCATCTTCTGTAATGAAATTCAGTAACCATTCCTTGGTTGTCTGCAGCTTTCATTTCAGTGGGTTCCCCTAACACTAATTAATGAATGCTTCATTAATTCAAGTGTGCCATACAAATGTGTTGCTTATTGCTTTCCTTAACAATAACCCCATGAGGTAAGTCAAAATTATTATTAGGAACAGGGGACAAATTTGATTCAGTTGGCATTTAAAGGCAAACGTACTTAATTTACAGTTTCCAAAGCAATGGGTGAACAGAAATGTAGCCATCCGTTGAATGCCTCCCAACTTGCACTTTGCCAAATTTTGCAGAGAAGTTCTGCAGCCAAACAATATGTACAAAAATTCACATAGGACTGAACCAGATATGCCTACATCCTTATCATGTAGTCAGTGCTTCTAGAAAAAGAGACGCCGGAACTCACTATGAACGCCTCCCTTGTTCTCTTAGAATGGCAAGGGTGCCCACCTGAGAGATGCTGGAACTGAGTTCCGGTAAGTTCCAGCTGAAAAAGAGCTATGCATGTAGTAAATGCCAGTCAGCCAAATTTAGTGCTCAGCTTGGCAATCTTGTTCTGTTTGGCTACCCCTGATTCACACCATGTGGTTGTCCTCCAGCTGTTGTTGGATACCCAACTCTCATCAGTCCCAGTGTGGTGAAGGGACAGGGATTATGGGAGTTGTAGTCCATCAGCCCCCGGTGTAGAAGATAAGTAAATCTGAAAATGGTTACATTCTGTAGTTGCCCAGCAAAGGCCATGCCAACTTTGGGACATGGTCTAGACATTTCAGATGAAGACAACTGTTTATCATCCTTCTCTTTCAATTATTTCACTCTTATTTTTTTATCCAGTGTCCATCTGCTGAGCCGGGCACCTTTAAGCCCTGGTCTGTGAGAGTATGAATGAAGTAACCTCTAGGAACCATCTCCACTCATCAAGCTGGTTTCACCTCAGGGGACCAAAAGGAAGCAATGACTCACTGCTGAAAACAGATCTGTGTTCCTGCACCTGCCCTGCAGATTCATGAAGCTTTATAATTTAATAGCTGAATTGTCCATTGCCTAAGGAAAGGGTTCCTGTTGGTGGAATACAGCTGGCGTGAAATGTAACAAAGAGGGGGGAAATGTATGGTTTTGCTCTCTGTGAAATCTGAAATCCTTACGTAGTTCATTTAAGCTCATGGCAAAGATCAGCGAAACCCGTTTGCTAATATGTTCACTTTTACAGTGTAATCACGACATTCAATGAAATGCTAATTTGAATTGATTATGATGCAGCCAGTCCCCCCTTTTCAGTTTTCCATCCTTCCTCTTTTGGATGTATGATTGCAAGCAACAATGAGGGCAGGACCCCATTGCATCCTCTCTCTGAATCATAAGGATGTGGGAAGTTCATTAACATTTAATTAATGAGATCCCAGCCTCCACTCCCACCTTCTACTTTGCTTTTGTATGCTGAGGATATGAGATAACACTGGAAGCAAATGCACAAGGGTTGGCTAATGTCATGATCCTCAGTATAGTTACTGAGTAGGTAGATAGGTTGATTTCAGTGCCACTTACTCCAAGTGTGATTGGAGCTGATGTTTAAGAGTTAGGGGGAAATAGCTATTACCTAGGTGGTTATGAATTATGGAGAGCCAGTTTGCATCCCATAATTAAGAGGGCCAGGTCCAAAAGTGGCCAGGATCCCTGTATCTTTTATTGACTGTGCAGAACAGATGACAAGCTATGCCTGATGAAATCCTCTCTTCTACGCAACTATTAGAAGAGCAGAAGTCTTGCCCTGTTTGTGCATCCGGCCACCTCACTTATGGTGCATTCCCCTCATTTGGTTTTGCTGAAAGTAAACCAGGGTAAATCTGTTAGGTTGCAAAAATATGAATGTGTTGAGGCTCACAAGGGACTTCTTTCGCACATTACTTGGCCATACAGAGGGGTTATGAAAAACACTCCATCAGAAAGATACTTAGCTAGGCTTTCCTTTATATTCTCCATGAGCTTTGATGCTTTGTGCAGCAGGCGCTAAATCCCATTTGCTAGCCGTTTGCAAATCTCCTAGAGGTACTATTATATCATTCTGCAAACTTGTTGTCAAAGTTTCAGGTGAACCCCTCCGAGTGAACTGAAGCAAATTGTACAGTTATATCTGAAATTTCATGCAGATTGCTGTGATCAGTTGACAAAAGAATGGTCCTCGAACGATGGCACAATGCAGAGAGTCTTGGCCAGTTGGCCAGGTTTGCTCCGAGATTAACCTGTGTTTCCCAAAGGTGTATCAGTTCATAATAGAACTGTTTGAATGAAAAGTCTGCACTCCATTTTCCCAGGCCGCACAATGTTGTATTTCCTATGCTAAACACCTCCTTTTCATATCAAAACAAAACAACACAACCTTATGGGAACTAGTTCTCAGAGAGAATTAGACATGAACTTATCCCTGAAATGTTCAGGAATCAGTGCATTGCATCATTCAAGAAAATGGATTTGCATCATGCCTTTGGGATAGAGTTGTCTTGTTGACGTTGGATGTGCTATATGAAAGCAGAGTGCTTTCTGGAACTTCTGAGACAGAAGCATACTCAACATTCACGGATGCTTCATTTTCTTGATTGCCGCTAGTAAATGGCGTTCTCACAATGTAAGAAAATAGCCTGCCAGAAGCAAATATGTGCATGAGCCAATGACAACTGAAACACTTGCTGCTTTTCTAAGGGTTTGCTTAGTATGCTAATATGCCCATCTTGACTTAGGGGCATTAAATGCTCTTCTGGAACTGTTTAATAATTATGAGCTGACACTATTGCCATTTACCAAAATGACTCCTAGCTGTTGATAGAGAACAATTTCTGTTCTGTTGAAATAAACAGATCAATCATGTCTCTCGCGCTGGTGTTAACTCTCCTGACTTTTGTGGTTTGTGTAATACTTGTGGAGTGGGCATATTCAGCGTCCGTCCCCAGTGCAATAATTCTGTACTGCAGCTTAAAGTGTGACTTTCTCTCATCCAAGAAGATCCATCCTTGACATTTGCTCTCATAAACCAACCCATGGCTTTTCTACAGGTTTCTGACCTATAAAAGGTTCTTTTTAACAGTACCTTTTGTAGGACAAAGGCTGAGGTTTCTCTCCCTAGTCTCCATAATATCTTGCCAAGCATAGAAGCAAACTGAAAACCTGTAGTACAATATTCTGGAAAATATGAAGCAATAGCAATAGTAACACTGACCTACAATTGTTAGTCCACGGTAATAACGATAAGTTACCAGGAAGCACGTAGTTTTGCTGAAACTGAGGACTTTATAGAATCTTTTAAATGAACTCTCTCATGAATTAGTGTCTTTGTGATCTGAATGTATAAGAAACACTGCTTGAAATGAACTATTGGGGGGGGGGATAAATGTGATTTGAAAAGCACTTTGTAAGTTTGCTAAATTACTCACTAGGAAAATACTGTCATTATTATGGGGGCTCTACACTGTGGATGGCTGTGCCACAAAATGTTGATATGGAGGGTAGAAGATTTTCTTGCCCTTTGCATTGGCATTCCCTATCCTAAACGCAGTCATTTATAACACCACCCAATTTATAACATGAGAAGAATGTCAAGCATGTACACATATGGGAGAAAACAAAAGGGGACACATATCAAAATGAGGTAGACAGGAGGCCAAATCTGCTCCCGACTCCTGATTACCGTACCTCAGAATCGATCCTTATTGCTTCCTGCACCGCTCCATCGTGGGTCCTGGTCACTTATAAAGCAGGGATAGAGAACCTGATTTAAGTCCCTGCTCTTAAGTCACTACTTCTAATTGGATGGTTTAGTTCCATTCCATTTAGTCGAAGGCCTTTACTAGGAACTGCAGGGGAACACAGTGCTGTTGTGCTCATGTCCTGGTTTCGGGCTTCCCACAGGCATCTGGCTGGCCACTGTGAGAACAGAATGCAGGACTAGATGAGCGATTGGCCTGATCCAGCAGGCCTGTCTTATGTTGCCCCCCCCCACATGCTGTTAGACAAGCTCCCATCAGCCCCATCAAGCATGGCCCAATGGTTGGGGATGATAGGAGTTGTTATCCAGCAACCTTTTAAGGGCTGCAGATTCCTTTCTCATGCTCTAGGGCATGTAATAGCAGTTCAATTGCTATGGAAGCAATTACCTAGAGTGGGGTGGACTCTTCCCCACTAGAGGTCTTGAAGCAAAGGCTACACAGCCAGTTGGGGGGTGTTTCAGCTCTGGCTTTCCTGCATCCAGCAGAGAGTTGGCCTATATGGTTTACTGGACATCTCACATTGATGGTTCTATGCCAGAATCTTGGAGCAGAATATCGTGCGCCATGTGTGGGAAGAACATGTGCACAAAAACAGTTCCAAAAACTAGTGTTAATAGTGCTTTAAATATACCTTCCTGAAGAAACCAGAGGCCTTTCTCCTGGGCATGGTCAGCCAATTGGTGCCAAAGAAGGATAGAACTTTATGTATGCTACAACAGCAGCAAGAATACTCATCGCAAAGCACTGGAAGACACAAGATCTACCCACCCGGGAAGAATGGCAGATGAAGCTGATGGACTACATGGAATTGGCGGAAATGACTGGCAGAATCCGAGACCAGGGAGAAGAGTCGGTGGAAGAAGATTGGAAAAAATTCAAAGTATATTTGCAGAAATATTGCAAAATTAATGAATGTTAGAAGGATGCTGGAATGAAGTTATATGGCTTTAGCAGAAATGTTATAAAGAATTAAGTAAAAATAGATTGTTAATGGGCCAAAGTGGAAAATTTAAGGTTAGATTGTGTTAAGATAAATTATAGAACAAAAATTGAGAAAGATGGAAAGGATTTGCTGAAATAGCTAATTTGAACTAGAATACAAAAAAGGGAGGTGTGAGGAGGTCGATGAAACAAGTAAATGAAAGGTAAAGATACGGAATATTGGATGTATTTTTAAATGTTTTTGTTTTTCTTGTTGTTTTGTTGTATTGCTTTTTGTTTTTCTTTTTATTTTTGATGTATTGTAAGGTATTGTTTTGTTTAATTTTTTATTGTCTCTTTTTTCTTTTTTCTGTAACTATTAAACCTCTAATAAATATCATTTAAAATAAAAAAAAAATAGTGCTTTAAACTCCCATAGCGTTTCTCTGTTGGGAGCCGCCCAGAGTGGCTGGGGAAACCCAGCTGGATGGGTGGTGTATAAATCATCATCATCATCATCATCATCATCATCATCATCAAAGTATTCCAAAAACAACCATGAACTTACTGCCCTTTAAGCACTGATTAAAAAAGGAATACAGTGTTACCAAAACCAAAGCGTTCCAAAAGCAAGGTTTTCGGCGTTTGAGAACCAAGGCATTTGAGAACCAAGGTGTTTTGGAACCAAGGTACCACTGTATGGAAGGAGGGGTTCTCAAAAGAGTAATGTAGATCCCCATTCTGTATACAAAAGAGGCTGTCACTAGACCAGCTAATTTCTACTGCATTTGTCCTTTATCACAGTAAAGGCCTTTCTCTGTTCTTCCAGCCAAAACAACCCTAACCACTTCCTGGAATGCAAGTGAGGTTCCAGAGCAAACTGCGGGGAAAGTGAAATGCGTGATAGTCAAACCGGAAAAAGTGGCACAGTCCTTTCCTCTCCCTGAGGGACAGTTGGCTGAGCATCTGCTCTTCTAGCCAGCGATAGGTCCACCGGATTTTGGAGTCTATGAACTCGGGGATCCGGATATTCTCCGGAAGCCCAGCCCGGAGCATTAAATGGCGCACCTCATTGTCAAGGAACCCAAACATTATTACGTAGTCATACCGCACGAGGCACGGTCTGCACAGAGTGACCGACGGTGTCCACTCCATGCTGCGATTCCTGGACCCGCTGTATAAGATGTACTGAACGAACTCCTTGAAGTTTAGGCCGTCTGCCATCCCATGCATGTAAGCGGAGATAAGTCTCTGGAAAGGCTCCCTGACAAACATCACTTTGGTGTAGGACTGCATTATAGCCTCCATGGAGGTCCGGTTATACTCACTCAGTGCCTTTTGACTGCCAAACCGCTGGTGGTGAGGAATTGGCAGCTGCAGGCTAACGTTTTTCTCCAGAAGCATCTCCAACAGCCGCTCCCAGCCCTCCACCCCAGTGGCTGGGGTTTTGCAATACAGGAAGTGCAGTTTGTGGTCCACCATAATTGAAGACAGGGCCTGGGAAGCTTCCTGTTGGGTAGGTGGGAGTCGGGTGATTTTACCTCTTTCGCTGCAGAAGGACCTCAGCGCCTTTTTCCTGAGCTGCTGAATATGCAGGAGACTGTCAAATGTCTGTGGGACATCTTCTTCCGCATCCTCCATGGCCAATCTGCCTGCAAAATAGGATCGGAGGAGGGAGGGGAGTTTGTCTGTGCAAGGGAAGGGTGCTAAGGACTGTGGACCCGGGATTAAATTATTCTCACTGGCTTGCACGGCAGCAGAATTACTATTCAGTTGTTTTATTGCCTGTTACTAATCAAAATGGAGTCCCCTTGGATGTGCTTTGTTTTTTAGATGCCATGCATGAATCTGTCAATTGCTTTCAAATTATTATTTCGTTATCTTCTTGCATTTATATCCCATCTTTCCCTCCAAGGAGCTCGAGGTGGTGTACCTGGTTCTCCCGTCCCCATTTTATCCTCACAACAACCCTGTAAGGTAGGTTAGGTGGAGAGGCAGTGACTGGCCCAATGTCACCCAGTGAGCCTCATGATTGAATGAAGATTCAAACACTGGTCTCCCAGGTCCTAGTCTGGTACAATAACCACTATACTACATTGGCTCTCCAGTCAAAGTGACTGTTAAATAGAAGAGTAAAAGCAAATATAATTTACTTGAGTAAACAGGACCAAGGAATGGGCATTTATGAATATCTCACCATATGAGATACAGTGGTACCTCGGGTTAAGTACTTAATTCGTTCCGGAGGTCCGTTCTTAACCTGAAACTGTTCTTAACCTGAAGCACCACTTTAGCTAATGGGGCCTCCTGCTGCCATCGCGCCGCCAGAGCACGATTTCTGTTCTCATCCTGAAGCAAAGTTCTTAACCTGAAGCACTATTTCTGGGTTAGCGGAGTCTGTAACCTGAAGCGTATGTAACCTGAAGCGTATGTAACCCAAGGTACCACTGTATTTTACAGAACTACCACAATTACTGCAGCAAAAGGCTACAGAAGTGCGAAAAACTTCCTCTGTCAGAATCTTTCATTCTAAATAATTATTAAAAGTACAACCCCTGTCCTCTAGTATGCTTGATGACTGAACTCAGAGGCACTTGACAGAACGAGAATACATTGCTGGACTGCATTAGGCTATAATTGTTTCTTGGACTGTCTTCTTATGGTGGCGGTGAATCCTACCTTGGTTCTGTGCTGTGTTTCTCCAGAGAAGGTGCCTCCGCCACAACAGGGAAATGAAACCCAGAAAAGCTAAGGTGAGGAGTCGAGCGAGGAAGCGCATGATCTTGTCTGCACTATCAAAGTGAACGGCTGCTAATGGAAGCAGAGAAAGCAACCTGAAGCAATGTCAGCAGGAGTCCCCTTGAGTGTTTACTCTGGGATGAAGCAACTGCGAGGGTCAGGTTAAAGTACTGTTTGCACATTCATGGGCCTTGCCTGCTTATCTGACTCTCAGGGAAACCGGGACTGATCGAAGGGCCCCAAATCATAGCTGTGCTTCCAACATACATAAGGATGATACAACATGGGAAACTACAAACAGCTTCAGGTGTCTGTGGGGAATGGCCCAGGCTGGCATCTTAATCTAAATGGAGCCGTTTATCCTCTTAATACATGGTTGCAAATAAAGCCTATGAACATCCTACCTAGACATTTGGGGTGCTTTGGGGGAAGCCACGGGCTTTAAATAGATGTGAATGGCTCTCCGATTGCTTTCTTCTGCAGAATATTTGTTATTGTTTCTAATAAAGCATTTTTAGCCACCCTTCAGGGTT